>NC_057794.1:480328852-480330080 GCF_018294505.1 Triticum aestivum
CAAACAATGTGCAACAATATGATGCATGCATGAAACATGGCATTATGAGTGTGTTGGGCTAATGCAACTAAAACCAGAAGGATTTGAGCAAATTTGAATCAAGGATTCAAATTTCAAATTCAAATATGGCCTTTTAAAGTGCTTTTCCTTGTTCTGCTTGAAACATCAGATTAACTTGTTTGATCATGCATGAAAATAGTACAGATGGATAGATTGGATTTTTCTGATCATTTTTCATATATAATTTGTCCAATTTGGAGTTACAGAATAAAAGTTATGAATTTTTGAAGTTTAAATAATATTCTGGAATTTCCTGATTTAAATTAAATCCAGAAATATAATTATTGCGCCAGCATGACGTCAGCATGACGTCAGTGGTCAACTGCGGCTGGCTGAGGTCAAACCTGACGTGTGGGGCCCACACGTCAGTGACAGGGGGGTTTAACAGGTTTAAATTAATCCTAATTAGGGATTAGTGGCGCTGGGGCCCACTGTCAGTGTCAGGGGGGGGGGGTTGACTAACGGTAATTAGTACTAACTAACCACCTATCCGACAGGGCCCACGCGTCAGTGACCCTGGGGGGGTCAAACCCCATGTCGGACAAGTCAAACCCCACCGGCGACATGACGCCGGCGAGGTCCGAGACGGCGGCGAAAGTGCTTTTTGCCATTCCGGCAACCAAATGGACGGCGGAAGGCATCTACGTGTTGCTGAGGTTGAGCCGCGACTATTGGTGGTGGTGGTTGGGCTCGGGGTGGCCGGAGTTGATGGCGGCGAGCTCGGCTGCGGCGGCCGGAGTTCGGGTGCGGTCGGAATCGGCGTTGCAGGGCGTTAGGGGAGGTGTTGGTGCGTGCTACGTGCTCCTAGTGAGGTGTGGAGCACGATGGTGTGCTCGGTTGGGCGCTACGGCGACCGTGGCCACGACGGCGACATCGCCGGCGGCGTGGAGCTCTCGGCCAAGGTGGGGCTAGGGCCTAGAGGTCGGGAGAGACCAGGGGAGAAGGGGGAAACGATCCGGGGGCTCACCGCGGAGCTGCAGGGATGGTTAGCGGCTCGGGGACGCGCTGGAGGCGACGAATTCGACGGCGACGATGGTCGGAGCCCGAAGAGGGGAATGGCGATGTGGCGGCGATGCAGGGCTTCCGGGGAGCTGTGGAGCGGTGGGGAGGAAGAGGGGGTCGTGGCGGAGCTTCTGAGCTAGTCGGGGGAGCGAGGGGTGGCCGGAGA
>NC_057794.1:480334007-480340932 GCF_018294505.1 Triticum aestivum
TACAGGTCGTTGATCCTGGGAAGCGGGTATTTGTTCTTGATTGTGACCAAGTTGACAGGTCGGTAATCTACAACCATCCGGTCCGTACCATCCTTCTTCTTGACGAATAGGACGGGGCAAGCCCACGGAGATGAGCTAGGTCGGATGAAACCCTTTTTCAAGGATTCATCGAGTTGTTTCTTAAGCTCAGCTAGTTCTAGGGGTGCCATCTTATAGGGTCTTCTAGCAATCGGAACGGTTCCTGGAATGAGGTCTATTACGAACTCAACATCCCTGTCAGGTGGAACACCTGGCAATTCCTCTGGAAAGACATCCGGGAAGTCACGGACTACCGGAACGTCCTCAAGGTCTGGCAAAGGGCTGGCGTTAAGAGAATATAATTGTCGCTTGGCTATTCGGGTCAAGACATTGACTATCTTCCCCGAAGGATGGGTGAGTTGAACAGTCCTAGAGAAGCAATCAATTTGGGCATGATGAGCTGACATCCAGTCCATACCCAGAATGATATTAATATATGAAGATTTAAGGGCTATCAAAGACGCAAGGAAAACAAGTCTGTCGACTTGGATCTCATTTCCATAACTTACCCTAGAGGTCTGCCATCTAGACCCAGGGGTAGAGATTTCCATAGTGGATGACAAGTCACAGAATGCAACGTTATGCAAACGAGCATAATTTTCAGATATAAAAGAATGAGAGGCTCCTGTATCGAAAAGAACAGATGCCGGGTGACAATTAACAAGAAGCGTACCGAGAACGACGTTGGGATCCTCTTGAGCTTCTTCGGCAGAGATACAGTTGACATGGCCACGTGAAGCGGTGACCGGCTTGGCGTGGAATATTTTTCCTGTCGGCTTGCCACGGCCAACAGCTTTAGCAGATTGATTGGGGTTGGTCTGGGGACACTCACGCATATAGTGACCAGATTCCCCACATTTGAAACAAGTCACGGAACTGGTACGTGGAGGAGCATTATTGGTTGGACCCCCATAGGGCTTGCCCGGTGCAGACTGTTGAACAGGGCGAGGCGCCTGGAAAGATGGCCTCGGTGTGAACCTGGGTGGCAGGGCGGTATTGGGCACCCACACGCGGCGCTTCTGAGGACCAGCACCGGATGAGGAACCCATGTCACGCCCATGCTTGCGTGTTGCGTCATAGTCAGTCTGACCAGTTTCAGCACTGATGGCTTTGTTGACAAGTTTCTGAAAAGATGTGCACTCATGCAGACGGAGGTCGCGGCGAAGCTCAGGACTAAGGCCCTTACGGAACCTTGCTTGCTTCTTGGCATCGGTAGACACTTCCTCAGTTGCATATCGTGCGAGATTACCAAACTCCCTGCTGTAAACATCCACAGAAAGTCGGCCTTGGGTGAAACTGCAAAATTCTTCACGTTTACGGTCCATGAGACCCTCCAGAATATGATGCTCACGGAAAGCCTCGCTGAATTCAGCCCAAGTAGTGACATGGCCCGCTGGGCGCATAGCTCCATAATTCTCCCACCATAGACTGGCGGGGCCTTCAAGATGATATGCAGCAAAGGTGACATTGTCAGCCTCCGCTACCAGCGCGGAACGCAGTTTGTGAGAGATACTGCGAAGCCAGTCATCAGCGTCGAGAGGCTCGACGGAGTGGTGGAACGTGGGTGGATGCAATTTGATAAAATCACTGAGTGACACCACGTTAGCCCTCTGATGGTGTGCTGTATTCTGTTCAATACGCTCCAACAAACGGTTGGTCTCCCGCTTGTTTCTCTCAGCTTCCATCATAACCTCGGCTAGTGAAGGAGGATGAGGCAGATTTGCATCCCTGGCTTCACTGCCTTCGGCCTGCTCTTGGGAAGCAGGGTTAGCGCGCGTGTTGACCATCCTAGGTAAACAAGACAATGATTTAGTCAGGATGGTAAAATTCCGACATAGGATACATAATGTAAGGAATAACTCGGAATGCAAGATGATCATCCATATGACATGGTAGATACAGAAACTGCTTCTTTATTCCATCGTCATACACACCATACAGGGTTTAATACAAGACCAAACAAGTACTATTACGGTGAAAGAGGATTACATCTCATCGGAGGCATCCCAAGCTCCTATACATTATTTTTCTACACCTCCGGAAGGAGTACAACTAGGTCATATCCCACGAGTCACGCGGGACGATAGACGACACAGCTAGTGCGAACTAGTGATACTACTACTAACTCAGACCGATCCGTAGTAGTCCTCGTAGAAGTCACCTCCATAGCCTGGAAGTTCAACATGATCATCCGGAAACAGACGGTCTCGCGGAGCTTGTGGACCATAAGGGCTAGGATGAGGCCTTGGACCAGCAAACGGTGGCCTGCGGGGACCGCGAGGTGGGGTGATGCCTCCTACATCACGCCAAACCATCACGTCCGGCAGAGCAGATCTCACAGGATAGAGATCGCGCATATCCGAATATCCAGCTTGCACCGCCGGTGCGAACCGAGTCAAAGTGGCCCAGTGGTCAGCACGGGTATTGAAGAGCTCTAACCTTAAGGCCCGATTTTCACGGTCCTTATCCTCGAGCATCTCAGCAGTGGTGCGAGTCCGTGAATCCTCCTGAGTGGGGTCAGCATAGATAGCCTGGAGATACCCTTGTGCTCCCGGAAGTGATCCTGGCATATACCGGAAATCAGAGTCCCGAAACAGACCAGATCTGACTCGCATAATGGTCATCATAGAGTAGGCGGCGTCCTGCACAGCCATCTCAATAGTAACCCCGAGTCCATAGGAGCAGTGAAGAGGCTCGGTGGATCCAGGATAAGATGGAAATATCCTGACAGTGCAGAGATACTGGCTTTGATTAAAATCTCGGAATTGCTCTTCGACCGTGTACTCGGGATACCAGCGGTATCCAGCCTCAGTCATTACCCTGACCAACTTAGCAGTATGGCCGGGTACATCTAGGCATCGAGTTAGGCGAACCACTTGATTGAGGTCGCGAGTGGCCATCTGAAAGCACAATCATAATGCAAAGGCATTAGAATTTCTAGCAAAATTTCGGCAGCATAACAGCTGTAAATGCTCAAGAAGGATTTGAGACATTTGACAAAGGATTTCGTACATACTCAACATCATCATATCAAAGTTCTGAAACCCTTCTAACAACATAAGGTGGTAGTAGAACTGGACTAGGCTTGTAACCATCAAACTTATAAGGTACTACTGATTAGTAACACGTGATCCTGATAGAGAGAATAGATCCTAATTCCTTATCCCCCGGTGGAAGAATGGACTGACTCAGATCAGAATGTCACAAGATAGAGGAGTAAAAAGAGCCTTACGTTCCAACCCACAAACAATTCCCCTACATATAACTAAGAATTTCTAGACTCAACATCGACCAGTTTGGCTTGGAGAACCTACAGGCAGTCCGGCTCTGATGCCAACGCTGTCAGGACCCCGACTCGATGTCACATCGATCTAGCTGGTAACACCTCATATCACTTTGCGGCCTCACGCATGGTATTCCCACGGGTGTCGTCTTACCTTTTCCCGGGACCGTTTGCGCCTTTTGGCTCACGTATATGATAGTGTCGCTAGCATCCATATGATAAAGAGCCCGGGCTGACATGACTAGTCGTAAACCCAAAGTGGCACAGACTTACAGGGACATGCATCCATGACCCAGCTTCGAACGTGTCGGTCATCAGCAAGTGGGTCCGGGCTGTAGCACTGGGCTAGCAGGACTCCGGTAAACCGGGCTGTAGCGGGCTAACAGGACTCCGGTACTCAAAGCGTGACATTTCCCCGAAGGGACAGACACAGGAACGAAGAAGGACACATGCCGGCCAGCCTAAGTGTTCCAGAGCAGTAGCAAGCTACCATGGCTCAGCGGTAACACTAGGAGACATTTCCCGGTAAGAGAGGCTACTAAAGATAAACAACTAGATAGTCAGATCCCACACATACCAAGCATTTCAATCATACACACAATATGCTCGATATGTGCAAATACAACGAAGCATCACAACATGACTCTATGACACAAGTACTTTATTTAAGGCTCAGGGAGCCATACATAACATACACAAAGGTACGGGTCTCACGATCCAACATACAAGTCATACAGTCATACAAGCCAGCAGCGGAAGTAACTTGTCTGAGTACAGACAACTAGTAAAATAAAAGAGGCTTGGAAAGCCTAGCTATACTACGTGGTCCATCACAAGCTCAGGGTCACCACCTGGGTCTTTAGCCTACTCGTTGATGTCAACGTCTACATAGAACCCATCAGAAGGGGTTGCAGCGTCTTCTGTAAAAATGTAGATTATAGCAACATGAGTACAAAGGTACTCAGCAAGACTTACATCAGATCCTACATACATGCATAGTATCAAGAGGGGTTGGTGGAGTTATTGCAGCAAGCCAGCTTTGACTCTTGGCTAGACTATCCTACGATACTCCAACTTGAAATGGTTTTGCGCACACGAGTCCACTACTCACCACTTCAATACACTACCGAGGATCCACCTCCGTCTTCCTACGGAAGAGCCATCCTCGGCACTCACACTTATCTTGAGGCTTTTAACAGTTTCCATTTACTTGTCTATGAACTGTATAGGCAACCAAGTAGTCCTTTACCGCGGACGCGGCTATTCGAATAGATCATGTTAACCCTGCAGGGGTGTACTTCTTCATACACGCTCTCACCACTTATCGTTGCTTACACGACATGTACTCGGCAACCTTCAAGCGGAAGCCCAACGTGGGTGTCGGCCACGACCTACCTAATCACCTAAGCCTCCAGTCCAGGTTTATCGCCTATCCAGGTTCCATCCGCAGGGAGTCCGGCCGAGGTTTCCCATACGGCCCTGAACAATGTGAACAGGGTTCCCAAGATACCTAACGGGTATTCGGTACACCCGACCACGTACCTACCGCATCACAGCCCACCCCTACGGTCAGCGCTGTCCACGGCCTCCAGTAGGCTACAAACACCAGAAACTACTTGCAACTCCTGGACGGAGAACTAGGGTGAATAAGAAGCCGAGAGGGTCCATTGGTTTCGGGCCCAATGCATGGTAGTAGCTGATTCTTAAATCACACATACAGATCTCAGTGCTTAAGGTCGGCTTCAATGAAACAACCCACCATGTACTCCTACATGGCCTCTCATCGATACCTTTACCAAATCGTGTTCACCACACCATTCTCATTACCGACATAACATTTCACTCTAGCCCATCACCCAGATGAACCAGACCTGACACGACTCTAAGCATAGCAGGCATAGCAAGGTAGGAACAACACATACACATGGCTCAATCAACTCCTACACATGCTAGTGGGTTTCATCTAGTTACTGTGGCAATGACAGGTCATGCAGAGGAAATGGGTTCAACTACCGTAGCACACAGCAGTTTGAAACGCGTTGTCTTAATGCAGTAAAGGAGAGCAGGAGCGAGAACATGGGATTGTATCGATATGATCAAATGGCTGGTTGCTTGCCTGATGGTTCGATGCACTGATACGGTTCTTCGTTAGGGTAATCACGGTACTCCTCGGGGGCAGAACCTGTCGCAAAGGACATCGGTACACAACATCACCAAACAATGTGCAACAATATGATGCATGCATGAAACATGGCATTATGAGTGTGTTGGGCTAATGCAACTAAAACCAGAAGGATTTGAGCAAATTTGAATCAAGGATTCAAATTTCAAATTCAAATATGGCCTTTTAAAGTGCTTTTCCTTGTTCTGCTTGAAACATCAGTTTAACTTGTTTGATCATGCATGAAAATAGTACAGATGGATAGATTGGATTTTTCTGATCATTTTTCATATATAATTTGTCCAATTTGGAGTTACAGAATAAAAGTTATGAATTTTTGAAGTTTAAATAATATTCTGGAATTTCCTGATTTAAATTAAATCCAGAAATATAATTATTGCGCCAGCATGACGTCAGCATGACGTCAGTGGTCAACTGCGGCTGGCTGAGGTCAAACCTGACGTGTGGGGCCCACACGTCAGTGACAGGGGGGGTTTAACAGGTTTAAATTAATCCTAATTAGGGATTAGTGGCGCTGGGGCCCACTGTCAGTGTCAGGGGGGGGGTTGACTAACGGTAATTAGTACTAACTAACCACCTGTCCGACAGGGCCCACGCGTCAGTGACCCTGGGGGGGTCAAACCCCAGGTCGGACAAGTCAAACCCCACCGGCGACATGACGCCGGCGAGGTCCGAGACGGCGGCGAAAGTGCTTTTTGCCATTCCGGCAACCAAATGGACGGCGGAAGGCATCTACGTGTTGCTGAGGTTGAGCCGCGACTATTGGTGGTGGTGGTTGGGCTCGGGGTGGCCGGAGTTGACGGCGGCGAGCTCGGCTGCGGCGGCCGGAGTTCGGGTGCGGTCGGAATCGGCGTTGCAGGGCGTTAGGGGAGGTGTTGGTGCGTGCTACGTGCTCCTAGTGAGGTGTGGAGCACGATGGTGTGCTCGGTTGGGCGCTACGGCGACCGTGGCCACGACGGCGACATCGCCGGCGGCATGGAGCTCTCGGCCAAGGTGGGGCTAGGGCCTAGAGGTCGGGAGAGACCAGGGGAGAAGGGGAAACGATCCGGGGGCTCACCGCGGAGCTGCAGGGATGGTTAGCGGGCTCGGGGACGCGCTGGAGGCGACGAATTCGACGGCGACGATGGTCGGAGTCCGAAGAGGGGAACGGCGACGTGGCGGTGATGCAGGGCTTCCGGGGAGCTGTGGAGCGGTGGGGAGGAAGAGGGGGTCGTGGCGGAGCTTCTGAGCTAGTCGGGGGAGCGAGGGGTGGCCGGAGACGGCTGCTGTGGCGAACGGCGGCGACGGTGGTGTTCGGCCGTGTGAGAGAGAGAGCGAGGGAGAGGAGGGGAGAGCCGGGGGAGAGTGAGAGAGAGCAGGGGGAGAGGCGTGGCGTCGTCCAG
>NC_057794.1:480341528-480345195 GCF_018294505.1 Triticum aestivum
AGGGCTTCCGGGGAGCTGTGGAGTGGTGGGGAGGAAGAGGGGGTCGTGGCGGAGCTTCTGAGCTAGTCGGGGGAGCGAGGGGTGGCCGGAGACGGCTGCTGTGGCGAACGGCGGCGACGGTGGTGTTCGGCCGTGTGAGAGAGAGAGCGAGGGAGAGGAGGGGAGAGCCGGGGGAGAGTGAGAGAGAGCAGGGGGAGAGGCGTGGCGTCGTCCAGGGCATCGAGCGAGGAGGGGAGGGCAGGCGAGCAGGTGGCGTGGCGCGCGCGCGCGCCGGCCACACTCCCCTCCCTCTGTCGGGACGAAGACGACAAAGGAGGGAGGTGGGCTGGGGCGGCTGCTGGCTGGGCCAGCCAGCTGGCTGGGCCGCACAGTGGAGGAGCCCAGGTAAGCTCCTCCTGTTATATATTTTTCTGTTTTTTAATTTCTGACATTTGTTTTGATTTAAATAATATATTAAATCATTTATTTAACTTATGCCAATTTTTGCAGGAGCTATTTATATTATTCCAGAGCTCTTTTATAATTGGCATAATATTTGGGCATATATTAATATATATATATAATTAATATATTTCCAATGCAAATACTTATGCATTAATTCCAAATGCCCAAAATAAATGTCCATGAGCCACTAAAAATATTGGTTTGATTTTTATCTCTGTCCAATATTTTCAGAGAGCAACATGAGCATTTTCTTGGATCCTTTTGGAGAAATTTTTATTTGGGTCATTTTCAAAATGATTCTGAGGGTTTCACAGATCCCCATTTCAAGTTTCTGATGAAAGAGTAAACATGATGCAACACTCTAGTGCATGGCTAACTAGGATGTGACAGGCGTAGTGGGATAATAGGATAAATTGACTGTTGTAATCTGACACTGTCATGTTCCTTTGTTTGAGGTCATCGAATTCTCTCTTCTTGATTTTCATAATACTCTTAGGAATATGTGCACCACGGAAACCTTCCTTGAAATCATCCCAGGTTATGTCAGTTTCGTTGGGATGCATGTGTAGAAAATTCTCCCACCACGATGCGGCTGCTCCTGTGAGATAGTGTGGAGCATATAATACTTTCTCGAGATCTGAACATTTTGCAATAATTAATTTCCTCTCCATATCTCGAAGCCAGTCCTCGGCTTCAAGAGGCTTGTCAGTGTGAGAAAATGTTTGAGGACGTGTCTTTTGTAGCTCAGATAACTTGGAATGCTGTTGATACTGTCCATGGTGATTTCCCATGTTGATGACTTGGTTCATCATCTCCCGATGTTGTTGCTGACTCTGCTCATAAAGGCGGCACATTTGTGAAAGTGCCGATTCATTGCCCTGTTGGCTTGACTGTCCCTGAGTGAACTCGTTGTTGGGTTGTGTATCATAATTTTCCTCTGGTGGAGTTGGCATGGAGCGTGTCCAAGGATGAGGCATTTTTCACTCTGGGGATATATTTTGTAAAACTCATAAGAAAAGCGGGAAGAGTCGCAAAACAAAACCATAAATGCATAAAGTTGGCAGATATAATTAAATATCCAAGCTTACTTAAGAAAAACAAATCGACTTGCGCACGGAGAAGGACTGCTCATTACATATCTTACACGCGGGCGGTAATTATACAATACATCACTCAGGATATGCGTACATAATCCTGACATGTTATTTAGGCTAGTGCACTCCTCCAGATCCTACATGATGCGCAAACAGGCTACTTCTCACAACCTATGTACATATCTTACAAAGCGGTACAATACACGGCAGCTAAGCGTACTCAGGCGGAGATGTTGACGATCTCCTTTGCCCTGACGAGGGCGAGGCGTAGCGAGGTTGGGGACTCGACTTCCTCCTCGCTAATAGGCTCCATACGTGTAGTGTTGCGTAGAGCGGACGGAGCGGTTGCCAGGGGCGGAGCAACACGTACAGGAGTGGGCGCGAAGGTTGGTGCAGTGCGTGCTGGAGTGGGCGCAATGACTTGGTTGAATTCTTCGGTAGAAGGCAGGCGACGAGCAGGCGTAAAAGATGCTGATGACGAGACAAAAGTCAGTGGCGGAGCGATGGGTAGGAGCTCCCTCCTGTTGGCAGCACAGCCATGGACCGAGTCCATGCGGGTAGCTACGAAGTCGTCCACCAGGTTGTCGAAGGCTGCCTCCAGGGCCCGGAGATACTCAATGAGCATCTCAAAAGCCTCGTCTCGTTCTCCTCTGGTGCAGGAGTATGCGTAGTGACAGGTGTAAGGCACATGGCACGGAAGATAACGGTAACGACGAGTCTTCATCACGGGAAGGACATCCCTGAGACGAGCTATCGCCTCGCGGGCTGCCATCTGCATAGCATGCCTCTCCGTAGGCATGGCTCTTCCCACGAACTGGAAGCGGCGTAACTCACCACGCCCTCCCTTGAACTGCACCGCGGCCTGGTGCATGGTCAGACTGTCGTTGACTCGGTGCTGGTAGAGTGTGAAGACTGGGCGTACGGATGGCCCCATCGCGACCTGAACGATGAAAGAAAGAAGCTTGACGAACCCATCGGGTACGTTGGCGAAGGTCTGAGACTCGCAGCTATTGTCGGCCATCTACAAAAGTAGGCAAAAATTCTGCATGGTCAGATCATAAATTTATGCTGACTGATAGAAAATGACTACAATTGCAAAAATATAAATTAGCTCTATCATGGTAATAACCAATTAGCGATCGCAACTAGTGGCTTCCTACAGTCAGCCTGGCTCTTGTACCAAGCTTGTCAGGACCGGTTTTCCAATAAAAATATTTATTGAGAAACCAATCTTTTGAGTCCAGTATGAGAGAAATTCTCCTCACTGGTAGACAATTTCTTGATACAATAAGCCAGTAGCATAAAATATATTACATGGTTGAACTACGGTTGCTCAACCAAATTATTACAAGCACGCCAATAATTATACATAATGGCGGACATGACACAGTGGTGTGGAGACATACTACTGACTCGAGGATAGGGCGGTGGTGGAAAAACACAGCGGGGAGAGAAATACAAGACTCTAAGTCTATCATCTCATCGAGCGTCGAGGTGAGGCTCGATGAATTTATTTGGTAGCGGAAGCGGATATAAAACAGCGACCAAATCCAGGGTCGCACGAGACTGACTGGGACTCCTCTAAGTGTCGGACTCGCTATCGAACTCTTCATCCATGAAATCGCCTTCGTCAGCATCTGGCCAAATCAACAAGCCAGTGAGTACTTTGAAAGTACTCGCAAGACAGTTCAGACGTAAGATATAACAAATGCATGCATGGATGCATCATGAATATATTCACCAATGTTCATTCAAAATTATCATAACAAGGTAAGTAAAAGGGAAACGGCGGTAGTCCGCCTGAACTCCCAACAGAACATAAATAATTTCCGATCGGGTGTCTGAAGCGACGCCTCGAAAGGTGAACAAATAAATATAAGGAAAAAGATGCCACAGTCGGGCGTCTTAGCGACACCACATAAAGGGCTTTAAATGAAATACCTTAGTCGGACATCGGGGCGACGTCACAGAAAGGGCTTTAAACGAAATGCCACAATCGGACATCGAGGCGACATCACAGAAAGGGCTTTAAAAGAAATGCCACAGTCGGACGTCGGGGCGACATCACAGAAAGGGCTTTAAAAGAAATGCCACAGTCGGACGTCGGGGCGACATCACAGAAAGGGCTT
>NC_057794.1:480345409-480375874 GCF_018294505.1 Triticum aestivum
CCACAGTCGGACGTCGGGGCGACATCATAGAAAGGGCTTTAAAAGAAATGCCACAGTCGGACGTCGGGGCGACATCACAGAAAGGGCTTTTATGGGCAGATAAATAATAATCATAATAAACTTTTAATTCATAAGAATAAAAGGGTTAGTCCATCCACAGGAATATCATTTAATCGGAATTATCACTCATGCGAAACACCGGAGTCTCTGTCATCAACACTGTCATTGTTAGGACAAGATAATACGAATTTGGACATGGAATAGATGATTTGGAGGGATATATGACTCTGGAGAGTTTGTACAAAATTATTCCCACAGCTAACAGATTTCCGTAGTCACGAAGGACTAGTTCCGTTTACGGTATTTCGGAAGAAAACACAGCTAACCAGTACACACCCGTCATACCTCTCGATGCTAGGAATCACCCTAGACATCGTCCAAGAAAAACTTTTGAGACAGGGAGATCACAATCTCGAATAGCATGGGATCAAATTTATATACGCGCGCTCTAAGGGGTGCCCCCCCTCTCGGTCCCAACCGGAAACACCCATGCCCCCTGACCAGATGACTGGCTTTAATCCAGGGCCATGGAACCATCATCACGGCCTCTCCTCTTTGGTGTGTACCATGAAAGCGGTTTGCAACTTACTAAACCATATTCCTTGCCGAAAACATGTGGTAGTACATGGAAGGAAATGAGAGGTACTGGACCGATACGGTTTGACGCTGAAGTCACATAGTCCGGCGTAAGACTGGCATGCTACAACACTGCCATCTTACCCATCCTCATGCCAACACATGGCCATTCATATTCACATTCATCCACGTATGGATCATCGAACTCACTTACCTCATTATCACATAAAATAACGTTCATCGATATGCTTCTCAACATGCCATGAAACTAACTAAATGCAAAACATGCCAAGACACTCATCATATCAAAAGTTCAAACATGCTTGCCTGGTTCGGAGTAGTCGGAGCCTAGCTCGGTGAAGTTCGCGGCTCCGTCACCTCCTTCGGTATCTCCGTGCTCAGGGCGCCATTCCGCGTCGATTGGTGGTGGTGGCGGTCGCCGGCGAGCACTGTGTCGACGGCGGCCCCTGCTCCGGCGGACGGTGGTTCGGACGAAGATGGAGCTCGCCGGAGAGGGCAGAGTGAATCGAGCTGGAGGCCGAGGCGGGGCGAGGTGGCCGGAGCTGGGGGAGAAGACCTCCTCGAGGTCCCCCTAGTGGCCTGGCGGGGTGTTGGTGAGTAGTGGTGATGCTGCGTGCACGAGAGTGAGCTCGGGGCCCCTTTATATAGGCGGTCCGAGGCGGTTGCCGTGAACGAGGATCACCAGCGAGTGATTACGGTGGCGTAGTGCTCGGTCGGGGTGGTTAGGGGGTCGAGCGTCATCACGGGGGTTCAATGGGTCCGTTTTGGTGCTAAACTGGCCGGGGTTTGGGTGTTAAGGGCGAGCTCGACGGAACGGGGATGGCGCGGGCCCGTCGGCAGCGGAGAGCGCGTCCCGTGCTTGCCGGCCACGGTGGCTGTGCCACGGGCGTGCGCTGGCGTGCATGAGGCCACGCGGAGAGCCAGGGGGCTTTGGGCGGCGCTGAACAGCGTTCTGCCCTGGTGTGTCTCCTGTCGGCCGCCACGGGAGGTCTCGACGCTGCAGAAGACGCCGGCGAGGGCGGGCCAGCGAGCTACCGACGCCAGGTAGGCTCCACGCACGCGTGTGAAGCTTCGGACAAGAGGAAGAGGCGGCGAGGAACGTGCCAAGGGCACTGTGGCCGCGTGACTGAAACTGACGGACGAAGACGACACTGAAGACTGAACTTACTGAATTTGCAAAGGAACAGTGTAGCTCAGGTGTTCGACAGAATGAAAATGGCATCTAGGGATTTTTCCTTGAGCTGATACTTGGTGGAGTGGCTTCTCATTGCTCAAATAGGTTGCCTGAATTTTGGTGGAATTTTTGGAGTAGTGTAGATATGAATTTCATCAAATTTGGCAAATCTGGTCCAAACTTGCAGAGACTGAATTTTGAAAAATTTGAAAAGAGAAGGAGTGGATCAAGATGGTTCTGAGTTGTGGGTACAAAGGACTATCCAGGGGAGTTGGTGTGAGGTCAAAACTCAAGTGAAAAAGAGTACTTGCTTTGAAAATCACTAAGGCTCCAAATAATTTTCAGAATTGATTTGAGAGGGAAAATACTTAGAATAAAATCCAAAACTTGTTTGGATTAGTTGGGACAGAGAACTTAGGTTGATCACAAGGTGTAAGGGAGATTTTGGAGGGTTTTACCACATGGGAACAATGCAAAGTCAAGGGTGGTTCCAAGATATGAAAATCCTCAAATTTTCATAGAGCTTCATTTTAAAAGAAAAATAATTTAAACTCCCAAAAATAAATTTTGAGAGGGAACCAACAGAGAAGAAGTTTTTAAAAGATCAACCACCAAAGTTTGAAAAAAAATAAAATCCTTGCCAAGGCAAAGGAAGTTTTTAAGTGGAAGGTTTTTTTTTCTGAAAAAGAAAAATTTTAAATAGCCTCTCCTCAAAAACCACAAAGTTTTTGATAAAAACCAAATAAAAATTTTGGAGTGTCACAGGTCGTCTCGTCCAACAATGCCGCCGAACCAAAGTATGACATGCTGGTAGGCAGTATGACTTATATCGCCCACAACTCACTTGTGTTCTACTCGTGCATATAACATCAACATAAATAACCTAGGCTCATATGCCACTGTAGGGTTTCGTAGTAATTTCAAAAAAATTCCTACGCACACGCAAGATCATGTGATGCATAGCAACGAGAGGGGAGAGTGTTGTCTACGTACCCACGCAGACCCACTGCGGAAGCGTTGACGCAACGTAGAGGAAGTAGTCGTACGTCTTCCCGATCCGACCGATCAAGCACCGAAACTACGGCACCTCCGAGTTCGAGCACACGTTCAGCTCGATGACGATCCCCGGACTCCGATCCAGCAAAGTGTCGGGGAAGAGTTCCGTCAGCACGACGGCATGGTGACGATCTTGATGTACTACAACAGCAGGGCTTCGCCTAAACTCCGCTACAGTATTATCGAGGAATATGGTGGCTGGGGGCACCGCACACGGCTAAGGAATAGATCACGTGGATCAACTTGTGTGTTCTAGGGTGCCTCTACCTCAGTATATAAAGGACCAAAGGGGGGAGGCTGGCCGGCCACAAGTGGTGCGCCAGGAGAGTCCTACTCCCTCTCGGAGTAGGATTCTCCCCCCCCAATCCTAGTTGGAATAGGATTCGCGGAGGGGGGAAAAGAGAAGGAGGGGGCCGTCCACCTCTCCTAGTCCTAATAGGACTAGGGGAAGGGGGAGGCGCGCAGCCCATGTAGGGCTGCCTCTTCTCTTTT
This sequence comes from Triticum aestivum, assembly GCF_018294505.1. Classification (NCBI taxonomy): domain Eukaryota; kingdom Viridiplantae; phylum Streptophyta; class Magnoliopsida; order Poales; family Poaceae; genus Triticum; species Triticum aestivum. The sequence goes on from NC_057794.1 coordinate 480,348,789, forward strand.
CCACTAAGGCCCATCATGGCCCATTTAGCTCCCGGGGGGTTCCGGTAACCTTCCCGGTACTCCGGTAAAATCCCGATTTCACCCGAAACACTTCCGATATCCAAACATAGGCTTCCAATATATCAATCTTTATGTCTCGACCATTTCGAGACTCCTCGTCATGTCCGTGATCACATCCGGGACTCCGAACAACCTTTGGTACATCAAAATGCATAAACTCATAATATAACTGTCATCGTAACCTTAAGCGTGCGGACCCTACGGGTTCGAGAACAATGTAGACATGACCGAGACACGTCTCCAGTCAATAACCAATAGCGGGACCTAGATGCCCATATTGGCTCCTACATATTCTACGAAGATCTTTATCGGTCAGACCGCATAACAACATATGTTGTTCCCTTTGTCATCGGTATGTTATTTGCCCGAGATTCGATCGTCGGTATTCCAATACCTAGTTCAATCTTGTTACCGGCAAGTCTCTTTACTCGTTCCGTAATACATCATCTCGCAACTAACTCATTAGTTGTAATGCTTGCAAGGCTTATGTGATGTGCATTACCGAGAGGGCCCGGAGATACCTCTCCGACAATCGGAGTGACAAATCCTAATCTCGAAATACGCCAACCCAACATGTACCTTTGGAGACACCTATAATGCTCCTTTATAATCTCCCAGTCACGTTGTGACATTTGGTAGCACCCAAAGTGTTCCTCCGGCAAACGAGAGTTGCATAATCTCATAGTCATAGGAACATGTATATGTCATGAAGAAAGCAATAGCAACATACTAAACGATCGGGTGCTAAGCTAATGGAATGGGTCATGTCAATCAGATCATTCAACTAATGATGTGACCTCGTTAATCAAATAACAACACTTTGTTCATGGTTAGGAAACATAACCATCTTTGATCAACGAGCTAGTCGAGTAGAGGCATACTAGTGACACTACGTTTGTCTATGTATTCACACATGTATTATGTTTCCGGTTAATACAATTCTAGCATGAATAATAAACATTTATCATGATATAAGGAAATAAATAATAACTTTATTATTGCCTCTAGGGCATATTTCCTTCACATTCCTCAAGCCGAACGTCATGGTGAGGTAGCAGAATGCTCCAAACGGCATGATGAAGGCGGTCTTTAATCTGTCAGCCGGGTTCAGCTTGATCTGGTGATATCCTGAGTATGCATCCAAGAAACTCAACAACTCGCATCCGGCTGTGGAGTCTATCACCTGGTCAATTCTTGGTAGAGCAAATGGGTCCTTGGGGCAGGCCTTGTTGAGGCTCGTGTAGTCGATACACATTCGCCACTGCTTGTTCTTCTTTAGCACCAGGACCGGATTTGCCAGCCACTCCAGGAAGAAAACTTCCATAATGAAGCCGGCTGCTAGGAGTCGGGCTATCTCTTCTCCGACAACTCTTCCCTTTTCTTCTGATAAGCGGCGCAGGGGCTGCCTGACCGGCTTTGCATCAGATCGGACATGTAACTTGTGCTCGGCAAAATCCGTCGGTACACCTGGCATGTCTTTGGGAGACCATGCGAAGATGTCCCGATTCACACAGAGGAAATCGACGAGCTCGCCTTCCTATTTGCTGTCGAGGTTTGCACCTACGACGGCGTACCTCTCTGGGTGCTCCGGATCCAAGGGTATCTTCTTTGTCTCTTTGGCCGGCTTGAACGAACCTTCGGCTTCCGACTCCTTCGGGTCGGGCGATATCTCTGGCTGCTTGCCGGCCATCGCCACAACTCGTTCAAGGAGTCGCTTCTCGGCTGCGATCACCAGGGACTCGGCCAGCCGACTGCTCTCGGCCGTGCAAGCAGACGACTTTCGGTAGTCGCCGGCCACAGTCAGAATTCCCCTGGAACTGGGCATCTTCATCTTGAGGTAGGCATAGTGGGGGACCGCCATGAACTTGGCCAAGGCGTGTCGGCCAAGTAGCGCATGGTATGGGCTCTCAAGATCCACCACCTCAAACCAAACAGACTCTCTTCGGAAGTGATCTTTGTCCCCAAAGAGGACGTCAATCAGGATCTTGCCGATTGGTGAGCAGGAAAGCCCAGGAACAATGTCGTGGAACACAGTCCGGCTGTCCTGAAGCTGTCTTTGCTTGATTCTCCATGGTGTGCTTGTACAGGATATTGATGTTGCTGCCCCCGTCTATCAGAACTCGCGAGAAACGCACGGCCCATTTATTCGTGGCAAAGATGGCGTCCAGGACCAAGGCGTAGGAGCCCGGACTCGGCATCACTTCTGGGTGGTCAGCCCTGCTCCAGCTGATGGGCCTCTCAGACCAGTGCATGAACTCTGGCGTCTCTGAGGCTACTGCGTTCACCTCTCGTCGCTGCAGCCGCCTGCTGCGCCGATCATCAGCCACACTGGTGAACACCACATAGGCTCCATGCTCTTCAGGGTATTCGTCTTGTACTGCACCGACTGGCCTGACTGCCGGCTGCTGGGGCGGAGGCGGCTGCCCAGCAGGCGGGGGTGGCAGGAGGCCGTCTCCCTTGGCGATCCTGGTGAGCCAGTGGCACTTCCGGGTGGTGTGATTTGACGGCTTCGCGCCGCTGTGGAACTTACAAGGTCCATCCAAGGTCTGCTCATAGGAGAAGGCCGGCAACCAGTTTGGCTTGCCGCCTTTCTGTCGCTTGGGCGGAGGCTGCTCTTCTGGCTGCTGGGCTTCAATGGTCGCGACCTGCCGGCTGCCGGAAGCCGGCTGCGGGGCCTTGCGCTTGTTGTCGCCCTGCTGTTGTCGCCGGCCGGCGTCTGCCGCCGAAGTTCTTGGAGCTTGAGGAGCTACTTTGCCAGTCATGCTGATTTGAATTTCCGCCTTCATGGAGGAGTCGGCTGTGGCGTACTTGTCCGCTATGATCAGCAGCTCGTCGAGGGTTTCTGGCTCGTCGTAGAGGAGCTTGTGCTTGAGGAGGGTGCCTTCTCGGCACCCGGCTGTGAAGTACTCGATGGCCTGCACCTCATGCACGCCCTCGCAGGAGTTCCGGAGCTCAGCCCAACGCGTGAGGTAGTCGTGAGTCGACTCGTCAGGACCTTGCACGCACAAGGAGAGCTGACGAGGTTTGGGAGGACGCTTGTACGTGCTGGTGAAGTTGCGGACGAACGCTTCAGTGAAGTCGACCCAGCTGTTGATGCTGCAGGGCTTTAAGCTATTCAGCCATGTCCGGGCGATGCCCTGGAGCATGAGCAGAACGTACTTTACGACGACACGCTTGTTGCCGTTTGCTATGCTGACAGCCATGGAATAGTCGACTAGCCAGTCTTCCTGCTTCGCGGAGCCGGTATACTTGGGCGTGTCTCTTGGGAGCGTGAACCCTTTGGGAAAGGGCTCGTCCCGAATGCGGTGCCCGAAACATGGCGGACCCAGCTCGTCTTCTTCTTCCAGCGCCAGGGACCGGTGAAGTCGGTCGATCCGGTGGCGGGCGTCATTCTCTCCAACTCCCTCTCGGCGGCCAAGGCGGTCACCGAGAGTCGGATGGTCAACAGGCGGCGGGGAGACTCGCCTGTCCTTGCTGGGAGGGGGAGGCGGACAGTCGTCCCGTTGTTCCACTGCTCTCGGGCGGCCATCTCGGTCGCGCTCTATGGTAATGCAAGTCCGGCTGTGGCTGATAGCCGGCTCCTTGTCCTTTCTTCCTCGGGCACCGCCAGTCGGCGTCCGAGACGTCGCACCTTGATCTCGGTGCGGGTTGTCGTTTGGCCGCTGCGGCGCCTCCATGCGGCAGCCAGCCTCGTTCTGTGCGGCGGCCGCGTCGAGGAGCCGCTGGACTCGCTCCATCATGAGGCAGCGTTCTTCGCCCTCGAAATTGTCCAGCTCATCCGCCGCTGCCTGGGCGGCTCGAATGTTCTCCGTCGGTGTAGCGTACACGGGGCGGCTAGCCCCAAACAGGCTGGTGATGGCTATGCCGCGCTGCTGGACCGCGCCAAGGCGGCTGGGCCCTACCGGGGCCGGCGAGCCACCAACGGCGCGATCCATCTCCCGTTGGTAAGCTTTTGACAAGCGTCTCATGTTGGCTAGCTTCTTCGCACCTTCAACGAGCTGAAGGCGGCGCGCTTCTAACGTCTCCGCGTCAGCATCTTCCGGAATGGGCACAGTCAGGTCTTGCAGCGCTGCGCCGAGTGAGTCGGGCACTCCTCCGCCAGGGAACTCGTCATGACTGATGACTAGCACCTCAGTGACGGTGCTTCTGTCGCTCTCTGCGTGGGGGAGAGGTTCGTCGCAGACCACCACATTGGTGGGGAACGCGTCGATCGACGCGGTGTCGGAGTCGACTAGCATCGGGTCGGTGGAGCCTACGGACTCCAAGTCTACGGCAGGCTCGCCGGAAATGTGGAGTTGATCGAGGAGGCCCATGAGGAGGTTTTCGGGGCCACCCGCGCCTGCGTCGGACACAGGTTCGTCGGAAAGGCAGACCTCGCCGACAAGTTCGGCCAAGGAGCTGGCTGCGCGGGTGATCTCAACGCCACGCAGCGCATCGATGCAGACTTCGCCTGGCGTGCCTGGCTGGCTGCGCTCGCCAGGGAGGAAAAGGGTTCCCGTCCAGAATAGATCTCTGGACGGCGGTGCACCAGGCCCCACGGTGGGCGCCAAATGTCGGGGGTTTGGTGCGACATATGCCAACGGATGGCTTATCATGGTGGGGGCGAGTAGAACGTCGCCGGTGCCTGGAAACGGGATGAGGCGAAGACATGCACGCCGGCGAATCTTACCCATCTTTGGGGCTCTCCGGGGAGATAATACCCCTACTGCTGCTCTGCGGGGTCTCCGCATGATCACTATGGCCAAGTGTTTACACGGTCGCTCCTTGAGCTGTTTCTGGTGGTAGAAGAGGGCAAGGCTAGCTCTCTCCTTCTATCTGGTATGGTCTAGAACTACTGGGATCCAACCCCTTGCATGGGTGTCCTGGGGGGTTTATATAGGCCTACCCCCAGGGGTACAATGGTAATTTGACTGGGCACGGGCCCAGCCGTCAGTGCCTCTGACCTCCGACTTCTCCACCGACTGCCGCCGACTAGTCTGGTACGGAGCCGAAAGGCCGCGTCCGCCGTGGGCGGGTCTTGCCGGCCGCTGATTACTGTAGCCGTGCTTCTGATAACGCAGGCTTGGTCATGGGGTCGTGGCAACAGCCCCGCCGCCTGGCGGGCGATCACTGTGGCCACTCCCCATCTCATCTTGATTAATGGCGCGTGGGCCCCGGGGGAGGGCTCGGCCGACTCCCCCGGGCCGACTCCCGACGGGTCCGACTGGCGGTTATCCCGTCGTCTCCCAAGGTCTCACTGACTGGTGGGCCCCGCTGCCTCCAGGCCGTACAGACAAGCCGTCGTGGGTGCAGGACTTGGTACTATGGTGCTGATATCAGGGCCGGCCGGGCAACAGTGCCACGCCGCACGGAGATCTTCCCGGGTACGGCGTGCTGTGGCCATGCCTGCCCTTGGTAAGGGGCGGGAGTGGGCTTCACTGTGGCCACACCTCTGCCTCGTCCTCTTTGATGAGGTCATGGGTTTGCTGGAGTCGTCGGCCGACTCCCCAAAGCCGGCTTCTCTGGAAGTCGTCCCTGGAACTCGGCCGTGAGCGTGCAGTCGGTCGCCCTGCCATCGACTCCTCAGGAGACGGCTCTTTGTCCTGGGGTCTTGAGGGGCGCAGCCTGCCCTAATGTCTTGAAAGGTCATGGGACTCGGGTTGGCCTACCTGTGGCCCATTACTCCGACAGTCTCAGAGGCTCAAAGCAGCAACTCTTCTCCAGCATGAGAACTGCTGAGCCGGCATTCATCTTGTTAGACGAATGTATTATATCTTTGACCCGGCGCACCGAATGAGTCGTAGATTCACCTTCCTCCTGCTTACAATTTGTCAGGTCCACAATCGACATAGACTGCTTGCAAGTGTCCTTGAAGTTCTGGATGAAACGGGCCTTTAGCTCCGCCCATGAACTAATGGAATTGGGTGGCAAACCCTTTAACCCAGAACAGGTCGTTCCGTCCAACATCATGGTGAAGTATTTAGCCATCGCTTCATCACTAACCTCCAGCAGCTCCATGGCCATCTCGTAACTTTCAATCCACGCCCCAGGCTGTAAATCGGCTGTATAATTCGGCACCTTTCGAGGTCCCTTGAAATCCTTGGGCAGACGTACATTACATAGAGCCGGTACCAGACAAGGAACTCCTCCGGTTCTAGTAGCAACACCCGCCTCAATGGAAGTCGTCGGGTAAGCCGGTGAGTCCTGTTGGGCTGCTAGCTGAGCCGCTAGCTGAGCCGCCCGCTCGTCCTCCTGACGTATCCGATCCTGAACCGGGTTATACCCGCCAGGCTGGTTCCGGCGCTGAGCGCTACTTGACAAGGCCTCTGACTCCATGTGTCTACTGTAACTCGGGCTCCGGTTTTGACAAGGCGGAGCTAACCAGGGCGGAGGAGTTGAGTGAATCCTGTCCTGGCTGTAGGAGTAGGTCTCTTGCTGAGCCAGGGCTGTTTGGACAAGTTCCCTGATCCTCCGGGTTTCCACCGCTGTCGGATCATCACCATCTACTGGGAGAGCCGCCAAACATGCTGATGCTGTGATTAAGTTCTCCATGGTGTTGGAGAAGTGACCCTGTGGTATTGGTACGTAATGGGGCGGTGCCATATTGTCGTGAAGAGGCACCGTCACTGGAGGCTGGATTGGGCCTCCCGCTCCAGATGTCATAAACTGATTTGCACCTGGCGGGTTACTTGGGCCGGCCCCGGGTGTAGCAAAGAGATTCCGAGGATCATAAATCCGAGGTAAACGGGACTGAGTTTTCTGATGTCTCCTCCTCATTACCTCATTAGATGCGTTCAAGCTCAACATGAGCTGAAAGGCCTCTGCCTGAAGTTGCTGCGCCCGTACGTCCAAAGCCGCCCGCTCTGTGGCTAATCTAGTATCCTCAGCTGCTAAGGTTTCCTTGGCCCGGGCGATCTCATCGCGAACCTGTGCCACCTCTGCCTCATGCTCAGATTGGTTCGCAGGGACGACTGTAGCAGTTAACAAGGCCATAAGTTTATCCATTAGATCCGTCAGCACCTGAGCCGGTGGGCGCACAGGGCCTCCTGCCCCCGCTGCTCCTAACCCGGACGTTATCGCCGCTGAGGCCGAAGAATTTTGGCTGGGTTGAGTACCAGCCATGAAGACTCCTGCCCAGTTTGGCGACTCTGAGGGGTCCGGAATAGTGCTGCCATCGGAACAGCCCCAAGCACACCATCTTGAACTTGATACAACGAATCTGTTGAGCCGGCGGACGAATCACCGTCAGAGAGGACAACCGGCTCACCATCACCTTCAGATCATTCAGAAAGTTCACCTCCGTGGATGCAACCCATAAAGGCACGCTTCACGACGGGTTGAGCTCGGGCGGGTTTCGCACGCTGAGCCGTCTCGACGAGGTCGGTGCAGCTGTCCGGCTCAGGGCCCGGCTCACCAATCCGGCGATGAAGACGTGAATTCCGCCAAAGGGGACCCGGTACCCGTACTCAATTGAACCGGCGTCGGGGCCCCAGCCTTCGCCGTCGATGTAGATCCTACCGCGACGACTCTTGGTCATCCGGCCAACTGCGTATCCCTTGAGCCCTTCGAAGCTTCCCTTCAAGAACTCAAATCCACCGTGCGCTGGCCCCACGGTGGGCGCCAACTGTCGTGGAATTGTCACGGCAGATGTCCTTTTGCAAGGACTTAGTCGTGGAGCCATCGCAACTAGGAAGCTTAAAGGGGTTAATCGGGACAAGGACACGCGAGGTTTATACTAGTTCAGCCCCTTACGGTGAAGGAAGGCCTACGTCTAGTTGGGTTGGAATTGCTTGAGGTTTCGATGACCAGTGAGCGAGATACGCTATGCCTGGTTCTTGATCAGTTGTTTCTCACCCTAAGCCACTGGCGGGTCGTCCCCTTATATACACGAGTTGACGCCCTGCGGCCTACAGAGTCCTGGCCGGCTCATAAACAGTCTCCGGCTCGGCGACTAGTTACTTCTACCTTACAGTACAAGTTATACCATCATGGCGGTTTATCTTTACGGGCCTCGGAGTCGCCTGTGGGCCTTTAAGCCTTTTAGTGAACCGCCATCTTCATGCCTTGGTCTTGGGCTTCTGATGAACCTCTATTTGCGTAACCCGGCCTCTCCTGGATGGCTTACACAAATAGTCATATCCCCAACAAGATGTCTTGTAACCGAGATTCCGAGTCTGATCGGGTTGTCTTGGGAGAAGGAATATCCTTCATTGATCGTGAGAGCTTGTGATGGGCTAAGTTGGGACACCCCTGCAGGGTTTTGAACTTTCGAAAGCCGTGCCCGCGGTTATGGGCAGATGGGAATTTGTTAATGTCCGGTTGTAGAAAACCTGAAACTTATCTTAATTAAAATGCATCAACCGCGTGTGTAGCCGTGATGGTCTCTTCTCGGCGGGGACCGGGAAGTGAACACGGTGTTGGAGTTATGCTTGAACGTAAGTAGTTACAGGATCACTTCTTGATCACTTCTAGTTCACGACCGCGCTTTGCCTTCTCTTCTCGCTCTCTTTTGCGTATGTTAGCCACCATATATGCTAGTGCTTGCTGCAGCTCCACCTCATACCTTTTCCCTACCCATAAGCTTTAAATAGTCTTGATCGCGAGGGTGTGAGATTGCTGAGTCCCCATGACTCACAGATTACTTCCAAAACCAGTTGCAGATGCCGATGATACCGTGCATGTGACGCAACCGAGCTCAAGGAGGAGCTCGATGAAGATCGTGTTCGTTATGTTGTTCCGTTTCAGTTGATCAGTAGTGGAGCCCAGTTGGGGCGATAGGGGATCTGTAGCATTAGGGGTGGTCTTCTTTTATTTTGGTTCCGTAGTCGGACCTTGCTTGTATCTGGGTGATGTAATGTTATATTCATGTATTGTGTGAAGTGGCGATTGTAAGCCAACTATGTACCTCTTTCTTATTTAGTACATGGGGTGTGTAAAGATTACCCCTCTTGCGACATTGCCTTCAATGCGGTTATGCCTCTAAGTCATGCTCCGACACGTGGGAGATATAGCTGCATCGAGGGTGTTATACTCCCCGCCGCCTATTGACCACCCGACACTCGGCGACCGCCTTGGCCGCCGAGAGGGAGTCGGAGAGAATGATGCCCGCCACCGGATCGACCGTCTCCACCGATCCCTGGCGCTTGAAGAAGAAGATGAGTTGGGTCCGTCGTGTTTCGGCCCCCGCATTTGAGAAGAGCCTTTCCCCAGAGGGTTCACACTCCCAAGAGACACACCCAAATATACCGGCTCTGTGAAGCCGGAAGATTGGCTGGTTGACTACTCCACAGCCGTCAGCATAGCAAACGGCAACAAGCGTGTTGCTGTGAAGTATGTTCCGCTCATGCTCCAGGGCACGGCCCGGACTTGGCTGAACCGCTTGAAGCCCCGCAGCATCAACAGTTGGGTTGACTTCACCGTTGCCTTCGTCCGCAACTTCACTAGCACGTACAAGCGGCCTCCCAAACCTCGCCAGCTTTCCTTGTGCGTGCAAGGCCCCAACGAGTCAACTCGCGACTACCTCACGCGCTGGGGCGAGCTCCGTAACTCCTGCGAGGGAACCCTCCTCAAGCACAAGCTCCTCTGCGACGAGCGAGAGACCCTCGATGAGCTGCTGATCATAGCAGACAAATATGCCACGGCCGACTCCTCCATGAAGGAGGAGATCCAAGTTAGTGCGATTGGCAAGGTGGCTCCTCAGGCTCCTCGAACCCCGGCTGGAGATGCCAGTCGGCATCAGCAACAGAACGACAACAAGCGCAAGGCCACGTAGCCGGCCTCCACCAGCCGGCTGGTGGCAACAGTCGAAGACCAGCAGCCAGAAGGGCCGCCTCTGCCCAAACGACAGAAGGGCGGCAAGCCCAACTGGTTGCCGGCTTTCTCATATGAGCAGAGTTTGGATGCTCCCTGCAAATTCCATAGTGGTGCGAAGCCGTCCAACCACACCACTCGGAAGTACCACTGGCTCACCAAGATCGTCAAGGGAGACGACCTCATGCCTCCCCCACCTGCTGGGCAGCCGCCTCCTCCCCCGCCCCAGCAGCCGGCGGTCAGACCAGTCGATGCAATACAAGACGAATACCCAAAAGAGCATGGAGCCTATGTCATCTTCACCAGTGTGGCCGATGATCAACGTAGCAGGCGGCTGCAGCAACAAGAAGTAAATGCGGTAGCATCAGAGACCACAGAGTTCATGCATTGGTCTGAGAAGCCCATCGGCTGGAGTAGAGCTGACCACCCGGAGGTGATGCCTAAGCCCGGCTCCTATGCCCTGATTTTGGACGCCACCTTTGCCACGGACAAGCGAGCAGCTCGCTTCTCCCAAGTCCTGATAGACGACGGCATCAACATTAATATCCTATACAAGGATACCATGGAGAAATTAGGAATCACACAGAGGGAACTTCAACCCAGCCGGACAATATTCCATGGCATAGTTCCTGGCCTTTCCTGCTCACCAATCGGCAAGATTCTGATAGACGTCCTCTTTGGAGACAAAGATCATTTCCATCGAGAGTCAGTATGGTTTGAAGTGGTGGACCTTGAGAGCCCATACCATGCATTACTTGGCCGGCCTGCCCTAGCCAAGTTCATGGCTGTCCCCCACTATGCCTACCTCAAGATGAAGATGCCGAGTTCCAAGGGGATTCTGACCATAGCTGGCGACTACAAGAAGTCGTCCTCCTGCGCAGCAGAGAGCGGTCGATTGGCCGAGTCCCTCGTGATCATAGCTGAGAAGCGGCTCCTTGACCAGGTTGTGACGATGTCAAGCAAGCAGCCAGAGATGTCGCCCGATCCCAAGGAGTCAGAAGCTGAGGGCTCAGTTAAGCCGGCCAAAGAAACAAAGAAGATACCCTTGGACCCAGAGCACCCGGAGAGGTACGCTGTCATAGGTACAAACCTCGACAGCAAATAGGAAGGTGAGCTCATCGATTTCCTCCGTGAGAATCGGGACATCTTCGCATGGTCCCCCAAAGACATGCCAAGTGTCCCAACAGATTTCGCCGAGCACAAATTACATGTATGGTCTGCTGCCAAGCCAGTCAGGCAGCCCTTGCGCCGCCTGTCAGAAGGGAAGAGAAGAGTCGTCGGAGAAGAAATTTCCCAGCTGCTGGCGCCGGCTTCATCATTGAGGTGTTCTTTCTAGAGTGGTTGGCCAACCCAATCCTTGTGCTGAAAAAGAACAAGTAGTGGCGTATGTGTATTGATTACACAAGCCTCAACAAAGCATGCCCCAAGGACCCGTTTGCTTTACCAAGAATCGACCAAGTAATAGACTCCACAGCCGAATGTGAGCTGTTGAGTTTTTTGGATGCATATTCAGGATACCACCAGATCAAGTTGAACCCAGCTGACAGACTGAATACCGCCTTCATCACGCCATTTGGAGCCTTTTGCTACTTGACTATGACGTTCGGCTTGAGGAATGTCGGCGCCACCTTTCAACGTTGCATGCAGAAGTGCCTCCTCAAGCAACTCGGCAGAAACGCCCACGTTTACATGGACGATGTGGTGGTGAAGACGAAGAAGCGTGGAACGCTGATAGAAGACCTCAAGGAGACCTTTGAGAACTTGCGCCGATTTCAAATCAAGCTCAACCCAGAGAAATGCGTCTTCAGAGTACCAGTCGGCCAGCTTCTTGGCTTCCTGGTCTCCGAACGCGGCATAGAATGCAACCCTGTGAAGATCAAGGCCATTGAGAGGATGGAAGTACCCAGCTGACTGCTGGATATACAGAAGTTCATCGGCTGTTTGGCATCCATCAGCCGATTCATCAGTTAGCTGGGCGAGAAGGCTCTCCCCCTATACCAACTCATGAAGAAGACCACTTTTTTCGAGTGGAACCACAAGGCGGATGAAGCTTTTCTCCAGTTGAAGAAGATGTTGACTACTCCACCTGTCCTGGCGGCTCCGACTCCTAAGGAGCCCATGCTCCTATACATCGCCACCACCAGCCGAGTGGTCAGCATAGTCATCGTGGTAGAGCACAAGGAGGAAGGCAAAGCCCTACCAGTCCAGAGACCGGTATATTATTTGAGTGAAGTACTATCGACCTCCAAGCAAAACTACCCCCACTACCAGAAGATGTGCTACAGCGTGCACTTTGCTGCCAAAAAATTGAAACCGTACTTTCAAGAGCATCCTATCACTGTGGTTTGCACAGCCCCACTGGCCGAGATCATTGGAAGCCGAGATGCTTCAGGCCGAGTGGCCAAATGGGCCATAAATCTGCCCTCCTACACCATCTACTACCAGCCTCGCACCGCCATCAAGTCACAAGTGCTGGCCGACTTCCTCGTCGACTGGGCCGAGACCCAATACTTGCCGCCAGCGCCCGACTCCATCTATTGGCGGATGCATTTTGACGGCTCCAAAATGTGCACCGGCTTGGGAGCCGACATCGTCCTCACCTCTCCCAAAGGTGACAAGCTCAAATATGTGCTGCAAATCCACTTTGCCGCCTCCAACAATGTCGCCGAATACGAGGCACTCATTCACGGGCTCCGGCTTGCCAAAGAGCTCGGCATTCGCCGGATCCTGTGCTATGGAGACTCCGACTTGGTGGTCCAGCAGTCGTCAGGAGACTGGGACGCCAAAGATGCAAACATGGCGAGCTACCGCTTCCTCGTACAACAACTCAGTGGATATTTTGAGGGATGCAAGTTTCTCCCTGTACCAAGAAACGACAACGACCAAGCAGACGCCCTGGCACGAATCGGCTCCACCCGTCAAGCAATACCAACCGGCATTGCCCTTTAGCGCCTTCTCAAACCGTCTATCAAGCCATCACCAGAGTCAGATTCTATCTTCGTGCCAGCTCCTCCTGAAGCAGTCGGACGGCCAGGGGGTCGCAGCAGTCGCACCCGGCCCAGGGACTTCAGAACCCGGCCCGGGGACTGCAGTGACTGGCCCAGGGACTTCAGTACTCGGCCCGAGGACTTCATCGGCACAGCAAGCGGCTGCCGACTCCAACCCGCCGCCTCCCGGCCCAGCCGCCCTTGTCCAAGTTGCAGTCTTGACAGTTGCAGAAGTCACAGCACCTTCATGGGCCCAGCCCATTCTCAATTTTTTGGTGAACAAAGAGCTACCAACTGATGAGATCTCGGCCCGGCAAGTGCAATGTCGGGCAGCAGCCTACACCATTGTCAACAAAGAGCTCGTGAGGCGCAGTGTCACTGGTGTCTACCAGCGCTGCATGGAGCCGGAGCAAGGCCAAGCGATTCTCAAAGACATCCATCAAGGCGAGTGTCAGTGTCAAAACCGGCGGATCTCGGGTAGGGGGTCCCGAACTGTGCGTCTAAGGTGGATGGTAATAGGAGGCAGGGGACACGATGTTTTACCCAGGTTCGGGCCCTCTTGATGGAGGTAAAACCCTACGTCCTGCTTGATTGTTCTTGATAATATGAGTAGTACAAGAGTTGATCTACCACGAGATCAAAGAGGCTAAACCCTAGAAGCTAGCCTATGGTATGATTGTATGTTGTCCTACAGACTAAAACCCTCCGGTTTATATAGACACTGGAGGAGGCTAGGGTTACACAAGGTCGGTTACAAAGGAGGAGATATACATATCTGTATTGCCTAGCTTGCCTTCCACGCCAAGTAGACTCCCATCCGGACACGGGACGAAGTCTTCAACCTTGTATCTTCATAGTCCTACAGTCCGGCCAAAGGATATAGTCCGGCTGTCCGGAGACCCCCTAATCCAGGACTCCCTCAGTAGCCCCCGAACCAGGTTTCAATGACGTCAAGTCCGACACGCAGTATTGTCTTCGGCATTGCAAGGCGGGTTCTTATCCAAATTTTGAATATTTGTTAAGCAGTGTCCGCCCCCATAAATGTTGGACTTCTTGGCTTCTGCGCCCAATAAGGGCTAGCTTCCATGCGTCGAATGAATACGAGGAGCCAGGGCGTTTTTACATTTGCCCCCCTAGCCAGATAAATAAATTGTCTATTAAAGGGATGGGGATTCTTAGATCCAATCCATATCATCCTCCCCCAGCGAGAATCTATCAAAGCGCGCTTCGAAAAAATCCACTCCAGCATGGCCGACCTCCACAGCTCCTCCTCCCGCCCCCGTAGCCCTAAGCCCGGCGATTGGGAGAGGTGTTCTGTCCTACACAGTCGATTAGTCGAACTGCAGACTAAGGGATTTCTCCCTCCAGCGTATATGGTTCTCGTCCGAGCCGGGCTCACCACCTACAATTGCGGGGAGCAAGCAGAGAGCTTCCCCAGCCCCTCTATGGGGGAGCGGGTATGCCTTGTTCCTTATTAAGGGGACTCGGATTTCCAATTCATCCGTTTCTCCGTGGGCTCCTGGAGTTTTACGGCCTCCAACTGCATAATTTCACCCCTGCTTCCATATTACACATCGCCGGCTATGTTGCCCTCTGCGAGTTATTCCTGGGCTGCAAGGCTCATTTCGAGCTATGGAAAACGTTATTTTGCCTCGTCCCCCGCACACAGGAGGGGTCACTTTATCAAGTGGGCGGAGCCGAAATATGGCGCATCGCCGAAACCGGATATCTGTCCGGTACTCCGAAGAAGACGTCCGAGGACTGGCCTTCGGAATGGTTTTATATGGAGGACGTCCCCCTTCCGGACCCTGTTCGGCGGGGTCTTCCCGAGTTCAACAACGCTCCTCTGAAGAAACGCCGAAGCTGGCGCCCACGGAGCCCCCGGGAGGAAGACAACGGAGAAGTCCTTTACCTGATGAACCGGATTAAAGCGCTGGCTCAATTAGGATTGACAATAATCAAGATTATGTCAATATGCATAATGCGGGGAGTGCAGCCACTTCAATATCGAGGGCACCCCCTGTGGTGTTTTAACGGGGAAGATGATGCCACCGTTGCGGACATAAGGGTTCGGACAATGTTGCTGCTTTAGCAAAAATCATGTCCGAGCTGTTCAAGGGAGAGGAAGAGGAGTTCACCCGCATCAAGCCACGGGATGGATTCTCCATGTACAACCCTCCAAGCTGGGTGAGTTATATCTCCTTACTCCCATTCTTCCCATATTCTTTGTCGTAGGTACTCACCTTGCTATTTTATGGCAGGAACTGCGAAAAGCCATAAGGGAGGTCAACAGCCCGTCCCCACAACTAGAGGACCCCGACCGGGCCCTCAGTCCCGGACTCGAAGAAGATCCGGACATATTCTTGGAGCTGATAGATCGGCAGTTCTATCAATTAAGCTATGATGACACCATGGTGGCCATTACGGCCGACTATCCCGGACTGCTCCCAGCGTCGCTCGTAAGAAAAAACAAAATCCCAACTCCAGAAACTAGGATCCCCTTTTGGATACTTCACCTACCATATACATATGGTGTTTTACAGGGAAGGCATTCGGGATGCCGTGCCGAACCCGCAACAACTTGCCAACAAGAGGCACCGAGGCCGGGTAGGCCAAAACGGAAGGCGGTCAGGACGGAGATGTCGGCGCAGAGGTATGACAAAAACCCCGCTCCCTGGTTGTCGTCTTTCTCAAAATGTAATGACGTCCATGTTTCTTTAACAGAAAAAACGCTTGCCGGAATATGTCCGGTGAGGCTGCTGATCATGCTTCCACCAGTCGGGCTCCAGGGCCGGACATAGAGGCGGAAGCCGACATGGGGCGGACGCCGGATACTCCCCCTACAGAGGATGCAGATAGACTATCCGCTACAAATTCAGAAGTGGAGAGCGCCATGAATCATAGGCGTCGCCGGGCCGTACTCCGTGACGCTTGCTTCTCGCCAGAGGCATTTGATGCCTTCAATTCTGGAGGCGCGTACCTCCGTGCTGCTCAAAATGGTCTAGACAGAGCCACGAACCAGTATGTAAGGGATGTACGGGTAAACAAATCTGATGATTATATGTTTCAGTAGCCCCTGAGACTTGAAACAGTTAGCAGAACTGATTTAAGGATCATCTATTGTGCAGGTTCTTACAAAGAAGAATACTCGACTGTCACAGGAGATGGAGGAATGCAAGACCCAACTTCGGGCCGCCGTTGCCGCATTGAAGGAACCTAAAAAGTCCCCAGCTGGTAACATTTGTTTCAAAGAATGATAGGTACCATATAGCATGTGGCGTGGCTGCAGATCTAACAATAGATATTGTAGATGAATCCAGAGAGAATCCGGAGGACCAGCATGTTGTACGATAGCTGAAGGCTGGCGAACGCGTGCTGACTGAGGTCAGGCAGGAGAAAAACAATCTCCAAGATGTCAATACCAAGCTGAGCATGGAACTGAAAGATGTTCGAGCCCAGCTTGCGGACTCCGAGAAGGAGAATAAGCGGCTTCGACGCGACATTTTCAGTAAGTGCTTGAACGAACTCTTAAAAGGGGGGGGGCAGAGAAGCCGGTTAACAGAGTTATGTCTGCAGGTGTGCTGACGGGTAGTCCCGCGGAGGAGATGCCCGGGTCTGCGGGTGACCTTCTACCTGAGCTCTCACAACTGCACGAACAAGTTCGCAGGTGATGCAAGGTATTTCCCAGGCCTTGTGGCCATCCGTGTCCCTGCCAGAAGGCATTGGAGAGCTTGCAGAGAAGCTCAAGGGAGCACGACGGCGCTTCCGATTATGGAAGATATCGGCCTGCCGTCAAGCTGCCAGGGAAGCCTGGGCCATGGTGAAGACGCGGTATACCAAGGCTGACCCAAACCACATGGCCGAGGTCGGACCCGTGGGGCCCGATGGGAAAGAGATCCCTGTTAGCTTAGTGTAGGAGCAAGTAGAATTAGCCGCAAAGTATTCCCAACAGGATTGTAGGCTAGGCAGCCTGTTGGATGGTATAGAAGAGGAATTCGGTCAGTCTACATGACTATGTAATTAAAGTGACATGTATAATGCCTTCTAGCCGGATTGTAAATCATTTGTCATGGCGGACCTTTTCGCTTCAACCTCGGGACCCAATAGTCTGGAGTGTGTCCGAATACCCGCTCAGTTATATAAGAACCAGGGTATGCGTGGAAACCAGGCGTAGGGGTCATTAGTGCTTGAACAGACAAGTACCCAACTAGTTATGTTATATTACATGGGTAGTAAGAAACATCTTCCAGGGAGAATAGTTCTGTTAGGGGTTCCTTTCCCTGGGTACGCATGCCCTAAAGTGCATGTCCGAACTGCGAGAGGAGATGCACGCAAAAACATCTGGGGGCATATATGGAAAATAAAAATCATCTTTTGTTTACCGACCGAATATTCCCTTAAGAACGCTAGCTTTCGGCTTCACCCAGTCTGAGGTACACATCCGGCTGACCCAGCAGTAACAATTACAGAGGTGCTCCCCTTATGCCCTAGCTGAACTAACGGGAACATAGGGCATAAATACGAGAGCCAGGCAACCCAGCTTGGCCAAAACTTCAGTCATATCGATGCATATAATGGCGAAGAAAAGGTACATGCGGAAGAATAACACATGTGCGGGGCATGACGCCTAGATAAATTATTAAGCTTCTGTGTAAGAAGCCCCCAGGTATAATGAGCGTGGTTAGCGCGTCTATAGTGTGCAAGCGAGGCACAAGTTGGCCCTTGAAGGCCTTGAGAAAGAATAAAAGAAAGAAAGAGAAAAAGACATATAATGTATATGCGAAAAATGGACAGAGGAAGGAGACGAACATAGAGTCCAGCGCTAGGCGTAGAATCTTCGGAGTCTGGCTGCGTTCCATGGGTTTGGCTCAAGTTGATTATTCGATGCATCCCGCAGACGGTACGTTCCACCAGTCAGAACTTGGTCAATAATGAAGGGACCTTCCCATTTGGGCTCGAGCTTGGTCTTTTTCTTCTCCGGCAGGCGTAGAACTAACTCGCCAACGTTATAAGTTTTGGCCCGTACTTCTCTGCTTTGGTATCTGCGAGCCTGTTGCTGATAGAATGCAGAACGGGCTTTTGCCATGTCACGCTCCTCCTCCAGGGTGTCCAGACTGTCCTGCCGATCGAGCTCGGCTTCTCTTTCTTCATACATGCGCACTCGAGGTGAGTCATGAATTATGTCGCAGGGCAGAACTGCCTCTGTGCCGTACACCATAAAGAAGGGTGTATATCCGGTAGTACGATTAGGCATGGTCCGCAGCCCCCAGAGTATGGAGTCGAGCTCCTCTACGCAGTGCATGTTAGACTCCCTTAAGGACCGCACTAATCTGGGTTTGGTGCCGCTCATGATAAGACCATTTGCTCGCTCAACTTGGCCATTGGTTTGTGGGTGATAGACGGAAGCATAATCGAGCTTGATGCCCATGTTGCTCCACTAGAGTTTTACCTCGTCGACCATGAAGTTCGTGCCGTTGTCAGTGATGATGCTGTGGGGGACGCCATAACGGTGTATAACCCCGGATATGAAATCTATCACCGGTCCGGATTCGGCTGTTTTAACAGGTTTCGCTTCTATCCATTTGGTGAACTTATCCACCATAACCAATAAGTATTTTTTTCTTATGGGTTCCCCCTTTAAGGGGTCCAACCATGTCAAGCCCCCAGACTGTGAAGGGCCAGGTAATGGGGATTGTTTGGAGGGCGGTGGGTGGCATCTGGCTTTGGTTTGCAAAAAGCTGGCAATCGACGCAGCGTTGGACCAAGTCATGTGCGTCTGCCCGGGCCGTCGGCCAATAAAAACCTGTACGGAAGGCCTTGCTTACAAGGGCCCAGGCTGCGGCATGGTGGCCGCAGAGCCCGGCGTGAATTTCTGCCAGAAGCTTCCGCCCTTCCTCTTCGGAGATGCACCTTTGAAGGACTCTGGTAGTGCTTTTCTTATACAGCTCTCCCTCGTGGACCCTGTAGGCTTTAGATCGCCGCACTATGCAGCGTGCCTCATTTTCGTCCTCGAGAAGTTCCTGCCTAGTTAGGTAGGCCAGGAATGGTTCTATCCACGGGGCGATGATGGCCATTATTACGTGGGCTGAAGGTGTTATTTCGGTGGCAGAGCCTCCGATTATGTCAGAGTGTTCGGTATGGGGCATTTTGGCCGGGTCCGGACTATTGTTACTGGTGTCCCCTAACCATACCACGGATGGCTTAAACAACCTCTCCAAAAAGATGTTGGGGGGGGGACCGTATCGCGTTTTGCGCTGATGCGGGCGAGGATATTCGCCGCTTGATTGTTTTCTCGAGCCACGTGGTGAAATTCGAGCCCCTCGAACCGAGCTGACATCTTTAGGACGACATTTCGATAGGCCGCCATCTTCGGATCCTTGGCATCGAAGTCTCCATTTATTTGGGATATTGCGAGGTTTGAATCCCCATGCACCTCCAAGCGTTGAATGCCCATGGAAACTGCCATCCAAAGACCATCTAACAGGGCTTCATATTCGGCTGCGTTGTTGGAGTCTGTATACAATATCTGCAGTACGTATTGAACTGTATCTCCGGTTGGGGACGTCAGGACGACGCCAGCCCCCAAACCAGCCAGCATTTTGGAGCCGTCGAAGTGCATGATCCAATTGGAGTATGCGCCATACTCTTTAGGAAGTTCGGCTTCCGTCCATTCGGCGACATAGTCGGCCAATACTTGCGATTTAATGGCTCGTCGAGGTTTGTATGTTATGTCGAACGTGAGGAGCTCAATGGCCCATTTGGCAATCCGGCCCGTGGCATCGCGGTTGTTTATAATATCATTAAGTGGCACTTCCGAGGCTACTATAATCGAACACTCTTGAAAGTAGTGTCGCAGCTTTCGAGATGTCATGAATACCGCATAGGCTATCTTTTGATAATGTGGGTATCATGATTTGCATGGAGTGAGGATAGTGGATGTATAATATACCGGCTTTTGAAGAGGGAATTTATGTCCGTTCGCTTCTCGTTCGATGACGAGCACTGCGCTTACAACCTGATGAGTTGCCGCAATGTACAACAACATTGGTTCGCTGATGTTTGGCGCGGCCAGGATTGGGTTGGTTGCCAGTATGGCTTTTATTTCTTCCAATCCGGCTGTGGCAGCGTCCGTCCACTCGAAGTGTTCGGTGCGCCGAAGGAGGCGATAAAGGGGTAATGCCTTTTCTCCTAAGCGGGAGATAAAGCGGCTTAGAGCCGCTACACATCCAGTTAATTTCTGGATTTGTTTGAGGTCCGTTGGGATAGCCAACTGTGACAGAGCTCGGATTTTGGCCGGATTAGCTTCAATTTCTCTACTGGAGACAATGAAGCCCAAGAGCTTTCCGGCTGGTACGCCGAAAATGCGTTTTTCCGGATTGAGCTTGATGTCGTATGTTCAGAGGTTGTCAAATGTGAGCCTCAAGTCGTCTATTAGAGAGTCGACGTGTTTGGTTTTGACGACCACATCATCTACGTATGCCTCTACTGTTTTGCCGATATGTTTCTCCAGACATGTCTGAATCATGCGCTGATATGTTGCGCCGGCGTTTTTTAGCCCGAAAGGCATTGTGTTGAAACAGAAGGGGCCGTATGGTGTGATAAATGCCGTTGCGGCTTGGTCGGACTCCGCCATCTTGATTTGGTGGTAGCCAAAGTATGCGTCGAGGAAACACAATGACTCGTGTCCTGCGGTAGCATCGATAATTTGATCGATGCGGGGGAGGGGGAAGGGGTCCTTTGGGCAAGCCTTGTTGAGGTCCTTGAAATCGACACATAGGTGCCATGATTTGTCCTTCTTTGGTACCATCACCAGGTTTGCTAGCCAGTCCGGGTGTTTTATTTCTCTAATGAATCCGGCCTCCAATAACTTGGCTAGTTCCTCTCCCATAGCTTGTCTCTTAGGTTCAGAGAAACGCTGAAGAGTCTGCTTGACCGTCTTGAATCCCTTTAGAATATTGAGGCTGTGCTCGGCCAGCCTGCGTGGGATTCCTGGCATGTCTGAGGGGTGCCAGGCGAATATGTCCCAATTCTCGCACAGGAACTCTCGTAGTGCGGCGTCCACGGCGGGGTTTAACTATGCCCCGATGGAGGCTTTTTTTGTAGGGTCCATTCGGTGGACTTGGATTTTGACTATTTCATCCGCTGGTTTAAAAGAGGTGGACTTGGATCTCTTGTCAAGTACCACGTCATCCCTGTCCATTGTGGAGCGTAGCGTAGTTAATTCCTCGGCCGAAAGGGCTTCGGATAATGCCTCGAGGGCCAATGTGACTGTTTTGTTTTCAGCGCGGAGTGCTATGTCCGGATCACTAGCGAGAGTGATGATTCCGTGGGCCCGGGCATTTTGAGCTTCATGTACCCATAATGGGGTATGGCTTGGAAGATCGTAAACGCCTCCTGTCCTAAAAGGGCGTGGTATCCACTACTGAACGGGGCCACTTCGAATGTAATTTCTTCGGACCTATAGTTCTCCACTGTGCCGAATACCACATCTAGTGTGATTTTCCCAGCACAACGTGCTTCCCGACTGGGGATGATTCCTCTAAAGGTTGTGCTGCTTTGCTCAATGCGGTTCCAGTCTATTTCCATTTTTTGAAGAGTTTCCTCATAGATGAGGTTCAATCCACTGTCGCCGTCCATGAGTACTTTGGTGAGTCGAAAGCCGTCCATAATTGGACTGAGGACTAGTGCGGCTGGTGCTTGGGCTGTTCGGAATTTAGGTTCGTCACTGGCATTGAAGGTAATAGCCGTATCACTCCATGGATTCATTGCTGCCATGTGGCAGATTTCGGCGAGGCTGCGGAGTGTTCACTTGCGCCTATTATTTGATGTGAAGGTTTCGAAGACCGTTAATACCGTATTGTTATCCATGGGATGGTGCTCTATGGCATTTGCGATGAGAAGATCCTCACCACTTTTGGCCACCTGCCGGAGTATCCAACATGCTCTAAGGCTGTGTGTTGGTATGGTATCTGCTGTACTATGAATTTTGCAGGGTCCATTAAGCCATCCCTCCAATACGGTTCCATGCCCTGTAGAGGGTTTTTGTTTCTTTCTAAATAACTCGGGTGTCTTATGATAGTGCACCCTTTTACTTCGGACTGGGTGTATATTCCGAGCCGGATTATCCCAAAATTTTGTTTTGGTTTTCCAGGCGCTTTCCATCCCTCGATACTTTCGTACTATGGATGCCAAGTCAGCGAAGCGTGATATGTCACGACGACTTAAGGCGTTAAGGATTCCCTTGTCCGTGCAATTATTGCAGAAAAATGAGACTGCGTCTTCCTCGCGACAGTCCTTAACCTTGTTCACCACAAGGAGGAATCTGGCCCAATAATGATGTACTATTTCATGGGGCTCTTGCCTGATGTGGGAAAGATCATTTATGTCTGGGTGGGTGGGTGGATTTGAGTCCGAACCCCTACCCGATCTGAGACCCAGGGGCCGAGGAGTTGCCGATCTTGGAAGTTCGGATTCCGGGATGTTGCCCGATAAGTCTGGCTCGCTACCTGACTCTAGGTTCAGGGCTTGGGTGATGTTCTCCCGTAAACGGGTGTCCGGCTCGGAGAGATCAGGAATCCGGACATAGTTAGTCCTCAAGATAGAGGAAGAATCGCCGCATTGTTCCTCCACCACCGCAATATGATGGGTGACCGGTGGAGAGTTAATCTCCCTTTGATCAGGTTTAAGCCCAATCTGATCATAGTCTGTAGCGACTCCCAAGGCGGCGATACGATCCAAGAGCTCATTTAGGGAAGAGGGCTCCATTGGATCCATCTGCTCGGCAAATTCTGAGTTGACGTGGAGGCTGTTTTTGATGACCCGAGAAGTCATCGTCGGTGTAGCGGCCGAACAGGCGGTCATGATGAAACTGCCAAGCCGGAGAGTTTGGCCGATAGCCAGGGCTCCCCCGGCGGTAATGTTGTTTTTAACAACGAGACGAGGCATCCTTCCTTATGGCGACGGCATAGTGGAACTCTCAATGAAAGCACCAATGTCGGTGTCAAAACCGGCGGATCTCGGGTAGGGGGTCCCATACTGTGTGTCTAAGGAGGATGGTAACAGGAGGCAGGGGACACGATGTTTTACCCAGGTTCGGGCCCTTTTGATGGAGGTAAAACCCTACATCCTGCTTAGTTGTTCTTGATAACATGAGTAGTACAAGAGTTGATCTACCACGAGATTAGAGAGGCTAAACCCTAGAAGCTAGCCTATGGTATGATTGTATGTTATCCTACGGACTAAAACCCTCCAGTTTATATAGACACCAGAGGGGGCTAGGGTTACACAAGTTCGGTTACAAAGGAGGAGATATACATATCCGTATTGCCTAGCTTGCCTTCCACGCTAAGTAGAGTCCCATCCGGACATGGGACGAATTCTTCAATCTTATATCTTCATAGTCCTACAGTCTAGCCAAAGGATATACTCCGGCTGTCCGGAGACCCCCTAATCCAGGATTCCCTCAGCGAGTGTGGCCACCACACGGCTTCAAGAGCACTCGTCGCCAAAGCCTTCCGCCATGGTTTCTTCTGGCCAACTGCTCTTGAATACGCCAAGGAATTGGTCCAAAAATGCAAAGGGTGCCAAAATTTTCATTCCAAGCCACATCAGCCGGCTTCTGCGCTCAAGACTATTCCCATTACCTGGCCCTTTGCTGTCTGGGGCCTGGACATGGTGGGACCATTCAAAACAGTGCGAGGCGGCATGACCCATCTGCTTGTCGCGGTGGACAAGTTCACCAAGTGGATAGAGGCCAAACCAATCAAGAAGCTGAACGGTCCGACTGCTGTGACTTTCATCTCCGACATCACCATTAGATATGGCATACCGCACACTATCATCATCGATAATGGCACAAACTTTGCCAAAGGCGCTTTGGCCTGTTTCTGCACGATGCAGGGCATCAGACTAGACTTAGCGTCCGTTGCCCATCCTCAGTCAAACGGACAAGTAGAGTGAGCAAACGACCTCATCTTGTCCGGCATCAAGGCTCGGCTGGTCGAGCCTCTGGAGCGTTCGGCCGGCTGTTGGCTCGACGAGCTGCCGACCGTCCTCTGGAGCATGCACAACTCCAAACAAGTCAACCGGCTTCACGCCCTTCTTCCTCGTCTATGGTGTCGAAGCCGTCATCCCAACGGACATAGAGTTCGACTCCCCTCGAGTCACCATGTACACCAAAGAGGAGACAGAAGAAGCACGTCAAGACGGCGTCGATCTGCTGGAAGAGGGCCGGCTGTTGGCACTCGGTCGGTCCAGCATCTAGCAGCAGAGCCTGCGCCGATATTATAACCGGAAGGTCAAGCTGAGATCTTTCGAAGAGGGAGACCTTGTGCTCTGGCTGATCTAGCGAACAACCGGTCGGCACAAGCTCTCAGCACCTTTTGAAGGCCCCTTCGTCATCAGCAAA
This sequence comes from Triticum aestivum, assembly GCF_018294505.1. NCBI lineage: Eukaryota > Viridiplantae > Streptophyta > Magnoliopsida > Poales > Poaceae > Triticum > Triticum aestivum. The sequence goes on from NC_057794.1 coordinate 480,373,032, forward strand.
GTGCTAGGAAACGACTCCTACTACCTGATCGACGCTCAGAAGCCTCGAGCATGCAAGAGGGACGACTCCGGCAAGGAGACGGAACGACCGTGGAATGCAAACCTCCTCCGAAGATTTTATAGTTAAAGCAGTATGTACCACGCTACCTTTTGTATTAAGTATGAAGACTCCGGGTCCCCCGAGACGAGCTCGGGGACTGCCCTCTTTTATCTATGCCCATAAGTATGTTATTTTTTATGCCGCTTGGCACCGGGTCCGACTAGTCGGCCCGATGACTTGCCTTCTTGCACTACGAAATGCTTCCTGCTGCCGTACAAGTAATGTGTGGCACCTAAGCCGTCTCCTGGCAGAATCCGCAGCTCGCAGAGCGACTGGACGGTGGGTAGGAGTAAGGTAGAAAGGGTGCCCATATGAAAAATGGCTAAGGACACAAGCATGGGCATAGTTTAAGCCGGCTTCCCGCCTCTTACGACCGACTGTTGAGCAGCCGGCTCGCCATGTTCTACTTAACTTGCCAAAGAACTCTAAACGGCTAAGTACTTGCCTTCCCAAAAGAAGCCAAGTACTTGATCCAGCAACAGTCCGCAGAGCGGCTGTCTGACTGGCAAGACGGCAACCGAGGGAAGGCGGCAAAGGAAAAAAGCCAAAGAACAATAGGCAAGAAGAGATAGAACTCGGAATATATTTTCATAGCAAAGGCCTTTGGCCAATATTCAAACAGAAGTTCAAGATACACCCCACGGGTGGAATTGTGCAAAATTAACAAAGTTCATCGAGACCGATAAGCAGGTATAAACAAAGGTAAAGTGGCAGCCTAGGAAGCAGTAGGCGGGCTTGGTGGAACGGCGGAATCGGCGGCTCCGGCTGGTGGAGCGGCCGGTTGGGAAGTCTCCGCTTGGTCGCCTCTAGTGGTAGCCGGCTCGGTTGGGCGTGGCTCATTGTTGGAGGCGCGGTCGAGCTGAGGCTGGCCGTCCGCTCCGACCTCTAGCGCCTCCCCTTCGCCTTCCTCCTCCGCCCCGCCTTCTTCCTCGCCACTGGAGTCGATCACCTCCGCTGAATCCTCGCCGTCAGCCGGATTCATCCCGAACCATTCCGGTGGTGCCTCGTTGCCATTCTCAGCCCGCTCTAGGATGAAGACGCTGGTGTCAGTGTACTCGGCGATCGACGCCGCGCGCTTGACGAGGTCATCTTCCACGACCGCCAACTCCGCCTAAGCTTCTAGCCGGAACGTGGCTAGCTGGGCTAGACTCAGCCCAGGATACCACGCCTTGACGAATTCTAAGGCCCGACGCGCTCCATCCCGGGCCGAAGAGCCCTTCCAGGCCTCAAGACGGCCAGCCGCTACCTCCAGTCAGTCGGCAGTCCGACTTGGGCTGCACGGTGCCTGCATGTCCGGCCACAGGGCAGCGATCGCCTTGGCGCCGACACGCTGAAGCCGGCACAGCATCCGGTGAGCCGGCCGAAGACGAGCCTCAATGCTGAGGATCTGCTCGTTAAGGGTTCGGGGGGCATCTGCGGCGATCTTCGCGCCATCCGCCCTCCGTCCTTCACGATCAGCCTCGATGGCCCGGTTGGCGGCGTCCGAGTGGTCAGGGAAGAAGTCTGCCAGGACAGGAAGGCAAAGAGCCAAATTAAAGATTAGAAGCCATCTTGACCAATAGCCGGCAGCTCAAAGACGGAAAGTGAGGAGATGCTCACCGTCGACGAGATCCTCAATCGCATGGAAGCCGGAGGCCAGCATCGCCTCCTTGTCGGTCCAGGAGGAGCGCTCGGACGCGAATTAGGCAAGGAGGGCGGTCTCCTTGTCCTCCGCTTCTTTCTAGGCCTTCTTGAGCAGCTCCTTCTGTTCTGTCAACTGCGTGACCAGCCGGTCGCGCTCCTCAGCCAGCTGGCCGCACTCCTCCTCCCAGGTGCGCAGGGCAGCGTTGGCCTCGCCCAGCTGCTGCTGCAAGGCGGCGTTGGCCTCTGCAGAAGAAAGAAGAGAACAAGGTGTTAGTCACCAACAATGAAGAATAGTCGCTGAGGAGATCCGGCCCGACTGCTCGGCAGTCGGCCCGAATCTCGGGGACTACAACCCGCAGGTGCTGTCGCGGCCGATTTTCAGGATATATTTCCCAGAAAGTGGTCCTTGTGCTCACCAGCCCCATGATTACTGTTAGCTGATGAGGCACCAACTTGATACAGAAATTCCAAGCAAAATACAAAATATGTAGTACAAGACCATTCTGGCCTATGAGTACAACACAAGGTTTCTAGTGGCTGATGGCGGAAGCGGTTTGTGGTTCATCAGTGTCTATGGGACTCCATTTCCCACAGGAACAGCTGACCTGGATAACTCCTATCTTCGCGAGGCTGCTATCAGCATTGCGTAGGTTCCGGGGCTGTCATCGCAACGCTCCTCTCCATGCAAGAAATCTGGCCAAGGCAATAGCCAGGGACAAGCCAGTGAGTACTTTGAATGTACTCGCAAATATTATGAACTCATGTATAATATAACAAATGATAATCATGCTCTGAAATATTCCATGATCACAACGTCAGTCACGAAATAAAAGTCCATGATGCACGCAAGCAGGTTATTCATGTCAAACACGAATATGCAATCAGAGAGTAGAAATAGAATGCACCGATCAGGTGTCTAAAGCGACGCCTCGAAAGGATAATAATATAAAGCATGCCTTAGTCGGGCGTCCGAGCGACACCACATAGAGGGCTTACAAATAAAATAAATAACAAGCATGCCACAGTCGGGCGTCTGTGCGACACCACAAAAAGGGCTTATAAGTAATTTAAATAACAAGCATGCCACAGTCGGGCATCTGAGCGACACCACATAAAGGGCT
>NC_057794.1:480376102-480468788 GCF_018294505.1 Triticum aestivum
AAAGGGCTTATAAGTAATTTAAATAACAAGCATGCCACAGTCGGGCGTCTGAGCGACACCACATAAAGGGCTTATAAGTAATTTAAATAACAAGCATGCCACAGTCGGGCGTCTGAGCGACACCACATAAAGGGCTTATAAGAGAATAATCACAGTGAATATCCAGGAGGTAGAACCGTCCTAGGGATACTCAATAATTCAAATAATACCAATGGTTTGGCTATAGTAGTAATAATCATAATCATCATATGTCCCAAGTCATGATCAATGTTCTGGTTTAGCAATTTTTCCTCCGAAGACCGACACTAAGACCGACACCTAACCCATCCCAGGTTGTAGTCCTTAACCATGGACACAGCTATTCGAATAGATATAATCTCTGCAGAGGGTGTACTCTTTACCCACGAGTAACGGATTCCTTTAGTCCATCGACGCTAATTCCGTCTACGGTCTTTTAATTGAAAACACACCTGACCGCACACACCAGCCTAACTTACCGGTGTCTGGAATCACCCATGACACCCGTTAAGTGAAACTCTAAGTGGGGAGGCTTCAACCTCGACTAGCATGGGATCAAAAAAAATTTATGACGCGCGCAAACTAGGGGAGCTACCCCCTCGGCTCCAACCGGAAATATCCCATGCCCCTGGACCATGTGGCATGTCTACCAGATGCAGCCGATATCTTCACCATGGCCTCTCTGTATAGTGTGTGCTAGGAAGGGGTTGACAACTTACTGAACCGTACCCTACCAATGGCAGGGACAAGTGGTAGTACGAAACAAGTATGGGGGTTACTGGAACAAGACTCGATCTACGGTCGACTCATGAGATTAAGGCATTCCCTGCAGGATTAGTATAACAAATATATTTCACACCAACAAACAGAATCACCACTCATCATACCTCACCATGCCTTACCGGACATAATCGTCACAACGGATTATTAGAGACAAGTTCGTGTCCACCCAAGACAGAGACTTTCCCGGATTCCTCCCGATAGGCATGAAAGGCATACGAGGGTGATTACTATCAGAAGCATATCAAATTCCAACAGCAAGGAATCATCATTATGCACTCATAAATATGATCATAACACCACATAAAATACCGAACACTTCATGTCAAGGTGGTGTTGTATTAGCATCAAATGACACACAACAAGTATTATGCCAAGGTTCAGAATGCTTGCCTTCAAGAGTATGCAAGTGGGGTGCACTTTTCGAAAGTTGTCTCCCTCTCCAAAATCCTATTTAAGAAAATTTCAAATTAACACATAGTTTCAAACAGACAAAAAAGTTGTTCAGAAAATTTTCAAATAAATATGAAAATAAACTAGACAAAATTTGAGAAACAATAGAAAAAGAATCCAATCAAATGGACTTGTATTTTAAAAGTTATAGCCAGTCAAAGTTTAGTCAAAATTCTGTTTTAAATAAAAATCAGAAAAAGAAAAACGGTTCGTGAGCTTACGCTTTCCCCTTAGCGAAGGCGTATTCGGTGGAATACATTTCCACTTAAGCCAGCGTGGGTCGACTCGTGGGTCATTGAAAGTGGGTCCCTTGGGCCCACTGGTCAGGTTTGACCAGTCGCCCGCACCTCCTTCTCCTCTGGTCGAGCGGTGGCGGTTCTCCGGTGATCGCCGTTGACGAACGGCGGCTCCCCGCGGGATTCTGAGGGCGGGGATGGATCCGCTGGTCCAGGGCGGTCCTCCCAGTGGTCGATAGGCTAGCGGGGTTGGAGGGGGTCGCCAGCGGCTTGCTCCGCGGAGGACGTTGGTTTTGGGTGGATCGGGGTCTCGAGCTATGGTGGCTCCCTATCGGGGCTGAGGTGTTGGGTGGCTCCGCACGGTCGAGGGGAGTCGGACGGTGGCACTGGAAGGACAGGGAAGGCCCTGCTCGCGACGTTCGGCAGCGGAGCGTGGCGGTGGCTGAACTGGCAGGAGACAAGGAAGACGGCCTCCCTCCGTCGATTGCTGGCTATGGGAGCGCTAGGGAGATGGCCTGAGGTTGCCTGAGGGTCTGGACGAGCTCAGGCCTCCTTTTATAGGCGGTCGAGGTTGGTTCCACGAGGCAGTGGATAGGAACGGCGAACCGCCTTTCTGTAGCGAGGGGGCGCGTGGTGATGGCTGGCGGGGTCTTGCAGGGCGAGAGGATGAGCTTGAGCTGTTCCAGGGGCAGCTGGCGGGCGAGGGTGGTCAGGGCGGTGCCGGCCATGGCAGGAGCGTGCTGTGGACGCCGGCGTACCACCAAGGGGGCTCTGACGGCGGCGCTGTAGGGCGCCAGGGGCGGCTTGAATGGATCTGGTGAGCGGGTGAGGACAGGCGTGGCTCTGCAGGCGAGCAAAGGTCAGGGCGCGGGGTAAGCAAACGCGGCGGCTCGGTTGGGCACGCGTGCAAAACGTGCGCTCTGGGCACGCCCAGAGCACGCACGCCATGTGCTCGACGGAATGCCAGGGTGGCCTAGAGGGCTTGGGCGACAGTGCAAATTAACAGAACAAGTTCAGAGGTGGCTAGGAGATTAGTGGACATGCTGGTTTGTCCAGAGGGGCAAGATCACAGTGCAAATATGAAACTATGCCAAAACTGTCCGTGAACACAAGGTGCTCGACAGAATGCCATGGGCATCTAGGCATCTCTTTGGGTGGCCAAAAACTCCAGATCAGAGTCTCTTTAGATGATAAAGAGGGTGGCAAGGTTAGTTTGACAAAAACTCCCTAGTGCAAGTTTTTGAGAAAACCAAATCTGGAAAGAAAATAAAGGGCATTATTACATGTGCTTAAAATCTTCTAGTGGGTCCAATCTCCTGGACTTAAGGGTTTGGTAGAGTGGTTAATAAGCAGGCACAATATCATGGGCAATAGGGCAAGATAAAATATGGCTGCAGTGCAAAACACTAAACTGGACCAGAATGAAGATGAGGATGATTTGCTCAAATTTTTCAAAGAATGCCAATGGGTTTTTGCATAAAGTTGAATTATACACTACTACTAACATACCCCAATTTTGGTGGAATTATTAAAGAAATATTTAAATAGGTTGTAGTGCAAATGGAACTATAAAACTTATGAAAAAACTTTTTTTAAAAGAAATAAAGCTCAGAAAAAAATAATTGTAGAAATAATTCCACTGATAAAAAGAAATGGTCTTGGAAAGATATACAAGTCCAACAATATTTTTGAAAGGTTTCCACCTAGAAGGAAAAAACTCAAAGATTCAGAGGGACAGGGTGATCTGAAATTAAAAGATAAAACCAGAAAATAAAAATTTAATTTTCTGGCAAAATTTTAATTAATAAATCAAGGTCGAAATTTTGGGGTGTTACAGGTGCGCCAGCGCGCCCCCGCAGAGAAGGAAGAGGACTCACTCCGGCTTTCCGACAAGTCGGCGGTCCGCTTGCCCAGCTCCTCGACGTTGGCGTTGAAGGTGGTCACGCGAAGATTGTGGTAGTCCTGTGACAAAATTTCAGACAAGTGTTAGTACTTGGAACTCACCGATCAGAGTTCCAAGCCGCCTGCTCACCAGCTAGCTCGAAACTCGGGGACTAAACCCAGTGGGTGCGCCGGCGCGCCCCCACCGAGAAGAACAAGAAACAGAGACAAAGGAGAAGGGAACGTACCCGGATGGCTTCTCGTGATGCCAGATACGCCTTGGTGCAGTTCTTGATGGCATCGCCCTCGGCTCGGATCTTGGCTTGGACGTCCAGAAGCGCCCGGTTCAATGGGCCCGTCCCGCCTCCCAGCACCCACCCAGTGGGCGCGGCGCTCGTCGCCTTGGTGTCCGGGATCGTGGAGCTCGCGGCGCCGGTCTCCAGAGGGCGTGGCGCCGAAGCCGCCTTCGCGAGACGGTGACGCGTCGGCGTGCCGACCTGGAGAACTAGGCCCGCCACCACCTCGTCTTCAGTCAGCGGCACCGGCGGGTCCGCCGGCTGCTCGCCTTTCGCGCTCCCAGATGGCGGCGGTGGCGGCACAATCACGTCCGGCATGGCAGTGTCGCCGCCATCCCTCTCCATGACCGGGTTCTCGCCGCCGGCCTCCCCAGTCTGCGTCGTGAACTCCGGGGGTGGCGGCGCGGAGTTCAGAGGAATAAAAAAAACTGCTGACTGGCGGTGCGCGGCTTCTTCAGCTCGCTCCTTCGCCGCGTCGGCGGCCCCGGCCTCGGCCAGTCTCTTCTTGGCGGCGGCCTCCGCCTTCTCAGCCTCCGCCTTCTTCAGGCGGGTGGCTTCCTGCTCTTCACGCACCTCTCGTGCGTTCTGCTCTGTCGCCTCCCGGAGGTCGGCGGCAGGGTCAATCCGCCGAGTGGTGGAAGAAGTCTCCGCCGACCCCATGATGGAGGCGGCAGCGACCTTGTCAAGAGAGAGGCGAGCCCTGGACCCAAGGGCGACAAGCAAGCAAACTCAGAAAAGATAAACGAAAGAAAAAATGAAAGTGCAAGAAAAGTAGCACTTACACGGAGACCAGCAGTGGCTTCTTCACTTCCTTGCGGAAGCGGTGGGCCTTTGCGGCCGCCTCATCCCGCTTGGTCGCCGCGGCCGAGCCCTTGGGCTTCTTCGGCCGGCTGCCGAACATGCTCGGTGCGGCCCTGCGCTTCTTCGCGCCGCCTTGGGCGTCCGGTGCAGCAGAGGAGCTCGCGTTGGGCTGGCCGGCTCCTGGCTAGTGGCGTGGGGCGATCTCCTCCGCGTCATCGTCAGGCCAGTCCTCGAAACTGGCCCCGAGCCTCGGGCCGCCCACTTCGCCGCTTCCTCCCTTGGCGTCGTCCTCCAAGGCCGCTCTCCGCCTGGTCGGGGAGGAATTCGCGGGCCAGCCCCATGGTGCCGGCTGCCGGATGGAGAAGGGGGTTCTGACCAAAGCCGATTGGTCAGATTGGACAGGACGGACTCGGCGGCAAAGGAGTCAAAGAAAAAGAAAAAGAAACAACTGACCATGGGCGGAGGGTTGGTGCGTGTATACAGCTCCTTGCCGAACTGCCACTCTCCCGTGAGCTTGCAGTTCGCAAGGTATTTCACCATGTGGGCTACCTCCGGATGAGGCATCTCCTTGGTGCATAGACGACTCGGGTCCCAATGCCTGCTCATCTGGCAAATCATGTGGGGGCAACTTTGGAGTGGAAGCACTCGGCGCGCCATGAAGGCGGCCAACAAATCCGGCCCGGTCAGGCCCTCTGACTGCGTCAACACTCAGAGTCGTGCGATGGCGCCGGCTCCTGCGGGCGTCAGCGTCCTGGACCGATACGAGCAGTTGGGCTGCCTCCCAGCCGGCGGGCCGGCCACATAGGCCGGCAGATTGACCCAGTTGCCCTCCGCGAAGACGCTCTTCACGTAGAAGTACGACCGCTGCCACATCTTCACCGACTTTATCAGCCGGATGGGGGGAAACGGGTTGTCGGCCTCCGACCTCCGCACGGCGATGAACGCGCCGCACTGAGCCGTCACGCCTGCGGCTTGGGTGCCGAGCTTGGAGTAGAAGAACTCCCCCCAGAGCTCGATGGTGGGGAGAACGCCGAGGAAGCCTTCGCACAAGGCGACGAAGGCGGACAGCAGCACCACCGTGTTGGGGGTGAGGTGGTGCGGCTGGAGACCGTAGAATTCGAGAAAGGCGCGGAAGAAGCCGCTCGCCAGAAGGCCAAGGCCGCGTAAGCAGTGCGAGCGAAAGACAACTAGCTCGCCCTCCTCCGGCACCGGCGAGATTTCCTTCTTCGGCGCGAGGTGGACCCTCATGAAGTCCTTACCAGGCAGTCGCCGTGTCATGCAGAGGAAATCAATGTGATCATCGTGGACCTCCGAACCGTCCCAGGTGACGGATTGCACCGTGGGGGGCGCAGCGGCAGAAGAAGAGCTCATCGGGAATGGATCACCGCAGCACTCACTGTAGCTTGGGGCGCGGCGGCGAGAGGAAGAAGAGGAGGAAGGAGTGAGGAGGAGGGGCGCGCGTGCTCTGCCGCTCCCCCTCCTCCCCCTACTTATAGACCAGTGGGCTGCGAAGCCGAGGGGGCGGGTATGGGATTTACTGCGCCCACTACCCCACGCCCCCACGTTTATCGTGCAAAGTTACTGCACGCAGTAAATCCGCGGGAATTTCAACCGTCCACCCCGGCCGCAGCGGATCCGCTCGTGTGCCGAGGCGTGGTAGTGGCAGGCCCCGCCTGTAGGCGTGTCCCGTCACGCGTGTGGGTGGGTAGACTGGCCCAGCCGCTCGTTGCCACGTGACAGGCCCGAAACGGGCGGCGGCCTGGAAGCTTAGCTAGCACGCCACTTGGATCCCGCCAAGGCATTCGAAAATTATGGACAAGTCAGATTGGGCGAGTCCGACTCCTGCCAGTCGGCCCGGCAGAAGTCGAATGAAGCTTCGACTCAAGCACTCGGAGAAAGGAAACTGCTGAGGCTCCTCGACCAGTCGCCCGCGGCGGCTCACCAGCTTCGGGGAATACTGTCGGAGTAATGGGCCATAGGTAGGCTAACCCGACGCCCATAACCTTTCGAGACATCGGGGCTGACCGCGCCCCTTATGATGCCAAGGTAAAGAGCCGCCTTCGGGAAGCCGGCTGGAGAAATAGTCGGCTGCCCATAGACGGCCGAGTCAAGAAGGCGAGGTCGAGACAAGCCGACTCCTGCCAGTCGGCTTCCAGAGAAGCCGGCTCGCGGCCCCTTCGAAACTCGTACCCACATCAAGGGGGACGGGACAGGGAATGGCTACAGTGCAGCCCATCCCCTCCCCTTCCTAAGGGCTGGCCCGGCCACAATGCGCTGTACCTACGAGGAGCCCTACTTGGCGCGGCACTGTTGCTATGCCAGCCCTGACATCATTACGGGCAGGTAGAGTCCTGCTCCCACGACGGCCTGTCTGTACGGCCCAAGGACGACAGGTCCCACCATTCAGCGAGAGTCCAGAAGACGGCAAAGAGCCCTACCAATCGAACCCGATGGGAGTCGGCCCCTAGGAGTTGGCCTACTCATCCCACGGGCCCCACGCGCCATTAACCAGACAAGACGGGGAGTGGCTACAGTAATCGCCCGCCATGACGACGGTGTTGTAGCCATGATCCTTCGACCAAGCCCGCGTCATTAGAAGCGCAGCTATAGTGATCAGCAGCCGGCAAGACCCCCAAGCGGCGGGTACAGCCTATCGGCTCTGTACCAGACCAGTCGGCGGGGCCCCCCAATCGGCGGGCCCCAACAGTCGGTGGAAAAGTCGGCCACCGAAGAGACTGACGGCTGGGCCTGCGCCCAGTCATATTACCCTTGTACCCCTGGGGGTAGGCCTATATAAACCCCCCAGGGCACCCATGCAAAGGGTTCGGACCCATTAGAACTAGACCAGAGATATAGGAAGGAGAAAGCTAGCCTTGCCTTCTCCTACCTCCAGCATACAGCTCGAGGAGCACCCTTGTACTCACTTTGCCTTAGTGATCATGCGGAGACCCCGCAGAGCAGGACACTAGGGGTGTTATCTCCTAGGAGAGCTCTGAACCTGGGTAAAGTACGCCGGCGTTCGTGTCTACGCCTAATCCCGCTTCCGGGCACCGGCGACGTCCTACTCGCTCCCACCATGATAAGCCATCCTTTGGCATATGTCGCACCCTGTCGGGGAAACTGATCCTCGAACACCTATGGGGCCGGCGGACCGGGCCCCTTTCGGTTCAGCGGGGGGCGGAGATCGCACGAAGAGCAGATCGAGGCGAGGCACATGAGCAGTTTACCCAGCTTCGGAGCTCTCCGGAGAGATAACACTCCTACTGCTGCTTGTCTGGTTGTATTATCTGGTGTTCTTGCTCTCCAAAGCGAGAGTGTGATGTTCTCTGGGCTACCAATGGATCGAAGCAAACTGCCTGAGGCTCCGAACCTATGAGCCGAACCCCCCCTACGTTGCGCATGGGCCTCCTTTTATACGCTAAAGGGGTCACCGACAGGTGGCGATGCAGAGGAGGGTAAAAACGTAAAATGCGAGGTAGTTGATACAGTTGCTTGCACAGTGCACCCTACCTAACCTTGACGGCAGGGGACAAGGGCATTAAATGCCCGTCTAAGTCGCCCGAACAGTGCAGAAAAGGACCGTTAGGGGCGCCACCGTTCGCCATGATGGTGATCTTGTCAGCTTCGCATGCCACTGCGCACCGCTGGCTGCGCAGCCTCCCGCCACGCATGCCCGGAGAGGCCCCCAGAGCGACACGTTGGTGGATGCGCTAGAGCGTGGATGCAGAGTGGCCGCCTGCCGCGGCAAGCGCCTTGCCGCTGTTGTTATCTTGTCGGGCCCGGAGGCTTGTCGCTCGCCGGGCTTCGAGGTACCTTGTTTGGTCTTCCCGGCAAGCTCCTCTTGCCGGGGCCTTGTCGCCTTGCCGGAGCGCGTGGCGCGTCGCGGCAAGTTCCTTGGTGCGCCTTGATTGGCCTTCCCGGCAAGCTCCTCTTGCCGGGGTCTTGTCTCCTTTAGCTTATATACTTTGCTCTTGGATGGCTCCAAGGGAACCTTGGAAGGTCTTGGCGTTCGCCCGGCAAGCCTTGCCGCGGGGTGCTGCAACTGCCCATGCACAAGTTCGGGGTACTAGGGTACCCCTATTCTAGTACACCGACAGGAGCCCCCGGGCCTGGGCCAGACACGGTGCCGAGCGCTGTTGGGCCAGGCCCAAGACAGGGCACGGGCACACGCGGGCTGGGCTATACCAAATCTCGCTCCGTATCCACCGCGCTCCCCCATAACGGCACGCGTTGAATGCGGCATCATGGGGGAGATCGTGGGTGGTTGTTTATTAGGAAGGGCGAAATGTCCGCCCCGTCCCTCTTTATAAGCAGAGGAAACAAGGGCAGTTCGTTCCCCCTCGCTGGTTGCTGCTACTCCTTCACAAACTCCGCCGCTCCCCCCTTCTCCTTGAAGCCGAGAGAGCAGCGCTCCGCCCCCCATTGCCACCAGCATCACCACGCCGTCGACCTTCCCCACCACCTCCGCCATGGCCCCGAAAGCCGACAAGGGAAAGGGTGTGAAGTCGGCCGAGGTGCAGCGGCTCACGGCGCTGCGGAAGGAGCGGGCGATCTTCACCCCCCAGCTCGGCGTGCAGGAGCTGATTGAGTACTTCTACCTCTTTTGGGCGACGAAGACGCGTGCGCATCCGCGCACGAGGGTACTCCCGGCCGCTGCCTCAGAGTCGGCTCCAAATGGGTACCCGTTCTTCCCGCTATTCTTCTACTGCGGGCTCTGCCCGCCCTTCTCGGAATTCTTTTGTGACATTATGAACACGTATGGCTTCCGCCTCCTTGAGTTCACCCCCAATGCTGTCTTGACCATGGAGGTTTTCGCACACTTGTGCGAAAGCTTTGTCGGAGTCCACCCTAGTGTAGCCCTTTTCCGCCACTTCTTCATACCTCGGGTAGAGAGAGGAGAGCCGCTTGCCGGAGGGATTGCCTGGGTCTCGAGAGTCGGCAAGAAAGAGGCGTGGTGAGCTTCGCAGCAAGTGGGAGGAGTGGAGAGCGGAGTGGTGTTGGATCGTCGAGGAGGATCCGCAGCCCTTCACCGTCGTGCGCCAAACTCCAATAGTGCGCGGCAATGACTGGAGCAACATGGCCCCAGAAGACGAGAGGCTGAAGATCGCCATCACTAGGATTCTTCGCCTCAGGCTTGCCGGGCTCACCGTAGGTGCTGTCGGGGCAGATTTCCTCCGCCGCTGCATTGCCCCCCTGCAGGAGAGGAGGAGGCCCGCCTGGGAATTCAAGAATTCAGCGGACATCATGAGGCTGCGTCCGGGCCTCAACTACAACTTCACTGTCTTGGAGTTGGACGCAATGCTCTTGGAATTATTCAAACGCGACCCCCAGCATCCATTCACATTGCCGAGGGGCGTAGTTCCTTTGTGCAATAACTCTTCACTTGACCGGATCCGCGCCATGATGCCGTTGTGCGATTCACATGGCATCGTCCCAACTTGGCAAGAGCCTGCGGATGACGTTGTGCGAGCGTTCTTCGACACCTTGGAGGAAGTGCCAGTCCGCGCCGACGAGCAGAAGAGCCTCACCCGCGACACCACCGACGAGGAGCTGCAACACATCGCTACTAGGGCAGAAGAGGCTGCGGCCGCAACTGCTGCGGGTGTGTTTGGGTTCACTGTGGAGGAGGCGGAGGCTGCAGAGGCGGCAAACCTTGCCGAACGCGCGGAGTTCATGGGCGAGGAGGAGCCCGCCGGTTCCGAAGCCGAGTCGAGCGAGGCCGGCGAGGAGGAGGCTGAACCTTCAGAGAGCTTGCCGCAGGCGGAGCCCCCGGCCTCGCCAAGGAGGCGCCTTCGCAGGGCCGGGGACGCAGCAGGGCGGCAGCCGGCTCCACAGCCACCGAGCCGCGTGACGCGCTCTACCGCGGCAAGCAATGTTGCCGCGGGAGCGCCTCACGCAACAGCGGCAACTGGAGCGGGACCTTCCCGGGCCACCGCCACTGCCCCCGCCAAGCGGGCAAGGGATCCTACTCCTCCACCTCGCCGCACCGGAGGAGGGCCGGACTTCGATCTTTCCGCGCTCAGCTCCGATGAGGAGGAAGAAGAGTGAGTTTCTTTGGCGCCCTTATAATCCTTCAATCTTGCTGTTTATATCTTGTATCTGACTTGCTCCAATCTGGACTCTTTTCTTTTCAGAACACTGGCCCAGAGAGCGACGAAGAGGGCCAAGGCCGCGGTGATCGTCATCGAGGATGACCCCATCGCGTCGGCAGGAGGTGGGTCCGAGACCACCTTGATGGACCCGGCAATCACCCCTCGGAGCAGCCCCCAGCGCAGCCCCCAGCGTAAGTTCATAGTTTAGCCTTCTGCTGTCGGGCGCGCTTGAGTGCTTTTTCCTTTGTTGATATCTTGCTTGTTGACTTGTGCAGGAGCAGAGCAGCCTCATGAGGAGCGCCCGGAGGCCGGTCCCGAAGTGCCACCTGCTTCGACTGCGCCGCCAAGGGAGGAGTCCCCGGCAAGGGAGCGCTCTCCGGCAAGGGGGGACTCTCCGACAAGGGAGCGCTCTCCGGCAAGGGGGGACTCTCCGACAAGGGACAGCACTGCTGATCCTGCGGCGACCGAGGCCGCAACTGAAGATCTTGGCGCAGGTAATCCACTTGCCCAAAAACTTTCCCTTGGGTTCTGCTTCTTTTGTTTTTCTTTCTTTGAATCCTTGATTGACTTTCCTCCCTTCTTCGTTCTTCAGACCCATCTTCGGCTGAGCCAATGGAGACAGAGGGCGCCGGCGAGGAAGGTTCCGGTGCTGATGAGACCGCCGACGAGGAGGCCGCCGGGGCTGCTGCTGCGGAAGTCGGCGAGGGATCGGGCAATCGCACTGACGACCCTGAGGCCGCAGGAGCGCCGGGCGCTGCACCGACCGCCGAACCCTCTGCCGCTTCCGCGGAGCCGGGCTCCGAGGAGCCCCAGCCCGGCGCCTGCTTGCAGACCGGTGACAACATCTTCATCAAGCTACCCTGGGCGTCGAGCTCCAGGGCGCCAGTCGAGGGGGAGACTTTTGACGGGGAGGTGCTCGCCTCTGCTGGGCTGTCATTGGTTGACGCGCCCGGCAGCAGTAGCGGCGAGCCTGAGGAGGAGCAGCTGCTGCGGAAGCTGCTGTCACTCTATCGCACCCGGCAAGCCAAGCTGGCTTCCCGGGAAGCGCTTGTCGCGAAGGCGGGAGTTGACATGGAGAAGCGCACGGAGGAGCTCCGGGGACAAAATCAAGAAGCTCTTCGATCCCTGGCGCAGGAGCGGGAGCGAGTCGACGAGGAGAGCACGGCCTTTCTTCTCGAGAAGGCCGAGGCTGAGGAGGAACAAAGACTTGCTGCCGAGAAGCAGTCCGCGTGGGAAGGCGAGCTAGTGCAGCGGAAGGCCCACCTTGACAGCTACGAGGAAGAGCTCGCCGAGTGTGAGCGAGCGCTTGGCGGGGCGCTCAAGGAGGCAAAGGACGCCGTGGCAACTGCAGAGGCCGCCAATAAGGAGCTAGAGGAGAAGGTGGCGCGGCTGGAGGCCGATATTGGGAAGAGCGGCGAGGACCTTGCCGCTCTCAAGCGTGAGCGCGAGAAGGATGTTGCCGCCCATGGTGAGCTGCAAGGCCTTCTCGCTGAGAGGGGCAAGGAGCTCAGCGCCACCAAGGATTCCAAAGCAGACCTGGAGCTGAAGCTGGCCACGCTGACACAGACGCTGGAGGCCGCCAAGGAGCGGGAGAAGACCTTGGCGGAGAAGGTCAAGGCTGACGCGGCGCTGCTGGAGAGCATTGCAGTTACCCAGAACTCGTTCAGAGACACGGTGGAGCACTGGACCGAGGGCCTGGTGAACACTGCCGCCATCATCAACGAGGAGCTGGCGCAGCTGGGGATGGATGACTTTGGGTATCCTTCCGACGAGAGCCTTCAACCCAGCGCCAAGCTCAGCCTATTCTTCAAGGGCGTGGCGACGACACTCCAGCGACTCCGGGAGAGGATCCCGAAGCAGCTGGCCGACGAGTCACGCAAAATCTGCGCCGGGGTTCTCCAGAAGGTGCTGATGAAGGTAGCCTTCCGCAATCCAGGCCTCAGCTTCACCAACGTCCTCCGATCCTTGCCGCCTGACGCCGATCTGGACGCACTCAAGGCCCTTGTCGCACCCATTGTGGACAAGGTGAGCGAGATCAAGCGAGTCGAGGGCGGGCGCGTAGATTAGGCCGCCCATTTCTTCTTTTCCCTTATCGCTGCTAGTCATGTCATGAAAACAGTCTATTAGAGCCGCGACAAGTTATCTTTGTAATATAACTTTATTTCTGTTATCAATTGCAATGTTATTTCCTCTACTAGATTCCTTCCTTTGTATGTTTTCACCCTACGCTTCTAGGGAACTTGTCGGCGCAGGCGCCCGAGCCGCGAGCGCTGAGTACGGAACTTCAGCAGCCTGCTGGCGGCGCTGCTTCCGACAAGAAACCTTATCGTGACTAGATGCAGCACGCTTAAGCTGTTGAGCGGACTCGAAACAAAGTAAGGGCGCAACTAGCCACGAGTTGGTTCCTCTGCGCACAGGTTTTCCATACAAAGCAGGGTCGTTCGAGGAAGATAACTCAAAAATTTAAAAAAGTGATCGCTCAAACTTTGGCAACTTAGCTTTTCTGTCATTTGCTTCCCGGTAAGGCAAGTCCTTGTTTGAACGACGCCTGGCCCATACCACAATCTTCTTCTTCCCCCCCGGCAAACTTGTGTGCGAGAGGACCTTCTTTTCCTTTAAAAGAAAAAGAAAGAAGAGAAAATAATAATATGGAGCTCTTCGGCTCGTTACTGCTTACCGGATGTAAGTGCTGCACAAAGTGTCAGATAATCACATGCAAGAAAGGAATTAACGCATGAAATGGACAGGCTGTGCGGAGCACATGGGGTTTTACTTATGCACGGGATCTGCGCCCGGCTTTGTACAAAGGATTACATGCAACAGCGGCAAGACTTGTACAAAAGGTGGTTGCCGGAACGGGTTCCGGCAACCGCGCCTTATGGGAAAAACTTACGAAGATGTTCTATGTTCCAGGAGTTGCTCACTGGAATGCCATCCTCGGTCTCAAGGCGGACAGCGCCAGGCCTTGTGACTTGTCTCGCCCGATAAGGGCCTTCCCACTTCGGCGTCAACTTGTTGGAATTCTTGGCGGACTGAACGCGCCGAAGAACAAGGTCGCCTTCCTCGAAGCTTCTGGCTTTAACTTTGCGGCTATGATAGCGGCGCAAAGCTTGCTGGTATCGAGCAGCTCGTACAGCAGCCTGAAGACGATCTTCCTCAAGGAGCAGCGCGTCGTCTTGCCGCAGCTGTTCTTGCTCAAGCTCATCATAAGCGAGCACTCGAGGTGATCCGTATACGAGTTCCGTGGGGAGAACTGCCTCTGCTCCATAGACTAGAGCAAAAGGTGTCTGGCCAGTGGCTCGATTTGGCGTCGTTATGATCGACCAAAGAACCACCGGCAGCTCCTCGATCCAGTTCCTTCCGCACCTGTGCAGCCTGTCGAAAGTTCTGGTCTTGAGCCCGCGCAGCACTTCAGCATTTGCCCTCTCTGCTTGAACGTTGCTTCTCGGATGAGCAACAGATGCGAAGCAGACCTTGGCGCCAAGGTCTTGGACGTACTGCATGAAGGTGCGGCTCGTGAATTGCGTGCCGTTGTCGGTGATGATCCTGTTGGGAATCCCGAAACGGCAAACAATCGACCTGAAGAACTTGACTGCTGACTGTGCTGTCACCTTCCTCACTGGTTGCACTTCCGGCCACTTTGTGAACTTGTCGATTGCGATGTACAAGTACTCAAAGCCCCCGACGGCTCGGGGGAAGGGGCCGAGGATATCGAGCCCCCAGACCGAAAATGGCCAGGATAAAGGGATCGTCTGGAGAGCTTGAGCTGGCTGATGTATCTGTTTGGAGTGGAACTGGCATGCTTCACACTTGGTTACTTGTGCAGTTGCATCCTGGAGAGCTGTCGGCCAAAAGAAACCTTGCCGGAAAGCTTTGCCGGCAAGTGCTTTTGCACCTATGTGGTGGCCACATATGCCTCCATGTATCTCTGCCAACAGCTTTAGTCCATCTTCCCGGCGAATGCACTTCAATTTCACACCGTTGAGTCTTCTTCTGTACAGTATGCTATCGACAAACTGGTACATACTTGACTGCCGGGCTACTCTTTCCGCTTCTTCTTGCTCTTCGGGAAGTTCTCCCGTCTGAAGGAAATGGACAATCTGATGTGCCCATGCTGGAGCTTGTGGCTCGACAACAAGGATTAAAGGCACATCTTCTGCTGCGGGAACATCTGCTTCTACAGCAGGGACTTGCGGCCCTGCCGGAGCTTGATGTTCCCCGGCAAGCTTGCCGGAGCAAAACTTGTCGGGAGCGTCTGCTTCAACGGAACAAACCATTAGGCTTGCCGGAGCAGACTGCCCCTTAGCATCCTTGGTGTTGATCTTGGGGACTTTCTTGGCGGCGGCTTCGGGGAGCTCTGCCGGAAAGTAGTCACCAGAAACGAACTTCCTCTTTTTGCTTTGTCCAGTTGATGGTGTTACGGATGGTTGAGTCAACTTAAGCACAAAGATCCCTGGTTCCACAGGTAACTTTAGTGCGGCACACTTTGACAGGCCATCAGCAATATCATTCTGAGCTCTTGGGATATGCTCCATTTGTAGGCCTTCAAAGTGCTCTTCTAGCTTCCTCACTTCATCGACATACGCTTCCATCAACGGACTCTGGTAGTTCTTGTTCACTTGTCGGACGACAAGCTGCGAGTCACCCCTGACAATGAGCTTCTTGATCCCAAGGTCTGCTGCGATTCTGAGACCAGCAAGTAATCCTTCATACTCTGCTGTATTGTTGGTTGCTTGCTCTTTGGGAAAGTGCATCTGGACTATGTACTTGAGGTGCTCTCCGGTGGGTGCGACAAGCAGCACGCCTGCACCGGCACCTTGCAGCGAGAAGGCACCATCAAAGTACATCAGCCACTCTTTGTTTGCCTCCTTGACGGGGATGCTCGTTTCTGAAATTTCTTCATCTGGGGTTGGCGTCCACTCTGCTATGAACTCTGCCAATGCTCTGCTTTGGATAGTTGAGGTGCTCTCAAATTTGAGGCCAAAGCTTGACAGTTGCAGCGCCCACTCGACAATCCTGCCCGTTGCTTCTGGATTTTGCAGTATCCTCTTTAGCGGAAAGCGAGTGACGACTGTGATCTCATGTGCTTGGAAGTAATGGCGCAGCTTTCTCGAGGCCATGAGGAGGCCGAAAAGCAACTTCTGTACACCAGAGTACCTTGATCTAGCCCCCTGCAGAAGGGAACTGACAAAGTAAACTGGGCGCTGCACCATCCTCCTTGGCATCTCATCATGTTCCTGCGCAAACCCATGTTTGTCGGGACCAGAGCTTGTCGACGAAGCCCCCTGCTTGTCGCTGGATGGATATGCCATGGTTGCTGGCTCATCATCTGCCTCCCTCTCCGCCACTAACGCAGCACTAACCACTTGATTGGTTGCTGCTATATACAGCAGCAACTTCTCTTGCGGCTTAGGTGCGACAAGCGTTGGAGTGGAGGACAGGTATCTCTTCAAGTCCTGCAGCGCAGCCTCCGCTTCCGGAGTCCATTTCATTGGACCTGCCTTTTTCAAAATTTTGAAAAATGGCAGGGCGTGCTCAGCAGATCTAGAGATAAACCTGCTGAGAGCAGCCACGCAACCAGCAAGCCTTCGTACATCCTTGACGCGCTTTGGTGCTTCGATCTGCTCGATGGCTTTGATCTTGTCAGGATTGGCTTCAATTCCCCGCTGAGACACGAAGAACCCGAGAAGCTTGCCGGAAGGGACTCCAAACACGCACTTCTCGGGGTTAAGCTTGAGGTTGATCTTGCGCAGGTTTGCGAATGTCTCATCTAAATCTTGAATCAAGGTCGCTTTGTCCTTGCTCTTGACCACTATGTCATCCATGTAAGCTTCTACATTTCTGTGTATTTGTGGCTCAAAAGCATGGTGAACTACCCTTGCGAATGTTGAACCAGCATTCTTCAAACCGAAAGGCATCCGTACGAAGCAGTGTGTGCCACACGGTGTGATAAATGCGGTTTTCTCTTCATCTTCTTCTGCCATGAAGATCTGATGATATCCTGAGTATGCATCAAGAAATGAAAGCAAATCACATCCGGCTGTGGAGTCAACAATCTGGTCAATACGCGGCAAGGGAAATGGGTCTTTGGGACAAGCTTTATTAACATCAGTGAAGTCAATACAAAGTCTCCATTTCCCGTTAGCTTTGCGCACAACAACAGGATTGGCCAACCACGTGGGATGGAGTACTCCTCTGACAAGGCCTGCTGCTTCCAACTTCTTGATTTCTTCTGCGATGATTAACATCAGTGAAGTCAATACAAAGTCTCCATTTCCCGTTAGCTTTGCGCACAACAACAGGATTGGCCAACCACGTGGGATGGAGTACTCCTCTGACAAGGCCTGCTGCTTCCAACTTCTTGATTTCTTCTGCGATGAATTCTTGGCGCTCAACTGCCTGCTTCCTGACTCTCTGCTTGACGGGCCGCGCATGAGGACAGACGGCAAGGTGGTGCTCAATCACTTTCCTGGGAACACCGGGGATATCAGAAGGTTGCCACGCAAACACGTCGATATTCGCCCGCAGGAAAGCAACGAGAGCGCTTTCCTATTTGGGGTCAAGAGTGGCGCTGATGGTGAAGGTACCACCAGTGCCATCCTCTTTGGCGGACACCTTCTTAGTCTCAGGTGGAGCTGCCATTGTCTTCTTGCACTTGCCGGTGGAGCTCGATGGTGCGTCCTCGACGGTAGCGCAGCACTCCGAAGAGGTGCGCTTGCCGGAGTGGACATCAGAGCTCTTGCGGTAGGGTGGACGTCTGGGATGTTGTGCTGCACGCTACTGAACCTCTGAATGTACTTGCGCAGGGGCTCTCCTTCCTTCTGGGCGAGCAGATGAAGATCACTCTCCTGGCCATGAGGCTTGTGTCCGCCTGTAAAGGCGCCGACAAACTGATGGCACAGATCAGCCCAAGAGGATATGGAGTTGTCCGGCAAGTGCATGAGCCAGGATCTGACATTGGGCTTGAGCACCAGCGGGAAGTAGTTGGCAAGGATCTTGTCATCTCGTCCCCCGGCAGCTTGCACCGCAATGGTGTAGATGCTGAGGAACTCTGACGGATGCGTCTTGCCGTCGTACTTCTCCGGTACATCTGGCTTGAAGTTCTTTGTACTGGGCCACTGAACTTGCCGCAGCTCACGAGTGAACGCAGGACAACCTACCGCGTACGGCAGGTCGCCTGGTTCCCCTGGCGCATGCATGTCAACAGAGGGCCCAGCGCGCTTGTCGGATTGACGTCGCGCTTCTCTTTGGCGCTCGATGCGGGTTCGAGCGTCTTCTTGTTGTCGATCATGAAGAACTTGGCGCTGATCGCGACGAGCTCGTGGATCCGACGATGCAGTGGAGTCGCTGTCGAGGTGGATCCGGCGAGTCGGCGATCTTGGCCTTCGGGGCGGTGATTGCATGGTAGTTGCACCTCCTCCCATTTCGTCGACACCGGCTCGCGTCCGGCGGTCCTGCCGCGGCGGCGACGCGCTCGGCCGCCGTGGAGTGTCACCGTTGGCGTAGCCGATGAGACTCTGAATGGTGGCTCTCCATTCGTCGATCTTGTCTGACGTCGGAGGGTAATCTAGGAGAAGTTGAGCTCGCACCAAAGCTTCTGCTGGGGTAGTGGGTGGCAGTGGCGGACGGCGTGAGGAGCGGGACGTGCTCGAACTTCTAACTATGTTAGAAGGAGCAGTATCCCGTCCAGGCGACCGTGCCCCGCTCGTGCCAGCACGCTGGCGTGCATGCTGGTCTTGAGCGGCCCGAGATCCACCAGCTTGGTCTTGGGCTATCATGTGTATGGCACTGCTAGCGCCATGACGTTGTTGATCCTGCGCCTCCTGAGAGTGGCGTGGAACATGTACAGTCGTCGAGGTTTGTGCAGCCTTGTTCTTGGACCTGGCGGCATCATGAGCTTCCTCGTCGACGTCCTTTCTTCCGCCGGCGTCCATCCCACCACTCGTTTGCTCCAACGGTGGCGGAAGTGACGTGGATGGAGCGGCTGCCACCGAAGTCTTCTTCTTCGGTGGCATGTTGATGAAGGGAATAAGGATCTAGCTCGTGTGAACGCCGGATCTGGTTCACACAATCTCGACGCCCCCTACCTGGCGCACCAAAGATGTCGGGGAAACTGATCCTCGAACACCTATGGGGCCGGCGGACTGGGCCCCTTTCGGTTCGGCGAGGGGCGGAGATCGCACGAAGAGCAGATCGAGGCGAGGCACACCAGCAGTTTACCCAGCTTCGGAGCTCTCCGGAGAGATAACACTCCAACTGCTGCTTGTCTGGTTGTATTATCTGGTGTTCTTGCTCTCCAAAGCGAGAGTGTGATGTTCTCTGGGCTACCAATGGATCGAAGCAAACTGCCTGAGGCTCCGAACCTATGAGCCGAACCCCCCTACGTTGCGCATGGGCCTCCTTTTATACGCTAAAGGGGTCACCGACAGGTGGCGACGCAGAGGAGCGTAAAAACGTAAAAAGCGAGGTAGTTGATACAGTTGCTTGCACAGTGCACCCTACCTAACCCTGACGGCAGGGGACAAGGGCATGAAATGCCCGTCTGAGTCGCCCGAACAATGCAGAAAAGGACCGTTAGGGGCGCCACCATTCGCCACGATGGTGATCTTGTCAGCTTCGCATGCCACTGCGCACCGCTGGCTGCGCAGCCTCCCGCCACGCACGCCCGGAGAGGCCCCCAGAGCGACACGTTGGTGGATGCGCTAGAGCGTGGACGCAGAGTGGCCGCCTGCCGCGGCAAGCGCCTTGCCGCTGTTGTTATCTTGTCGGGCCCGGAGGCTTGTCGCTCGCCGGGCTTCGAGGTACCTTGTTTGGTCTTCCCGGCAAGCTCCTCTTGCCGGGGCCTTGTCGCCTTGCCGGAGCGCGTGGCGCATCGCGGCAAGTTCCTTGGTGCGCCTTGATTGGCCTTCCCGGCAAGCTCCTCTTGCCGGGGTCTTGTCTCCTTTAGCTTATATACTTTGTTCTTGGATGGCTCCAAGGGAACCTTGGAGGGTCTTGGCATTCGCCCGGCAAGCCTTGCCGCGGGGTGCTGCAACTGCCCGTGCACAAGTTCGGGGTACTAGGGTACCCCTATTCTAGTACACCGACACACCCAACCCCCGACACCAACGCAAGTGCTCAAGAGGTAGCAAGAAGGATTTCTGGCGCCGTTGCCAGGGAGTCTACGCAAAAGTCAACATACCAAGTACCCATCACAAATCCTTATCTCCCACATTACATTATTTTCCATTTGGCTCTCGTTTTCCTCTCCCCCACTTCACCCTTGCTGTTTTATTCACCCTCTCTCTCTTCGTCCTCCCTCTCTTTCTCTATTTGCCTCTTTTTTCCCGTCTCTCATTTGCTTGTGTGTTGGATTGCTTGCTTGTTATGATGGCTCAAGATAACAAATTGTGTGACTTTAACAATATACCAACAACAATGATTTCCTTAGCACTCCGATTGCTCCTCTTACCAATGCTGAATCTTGTGAAATTAATGCTGCTTTATTGAATCTTGTCATGAAAGATCAATTCGCTGGCCTTCGTAGTGAAGATGCCGCTACCCATCTAAATAGCTTCGTTGATTTGTGTGATATGCAAAAGAAGAAAGATGTGGACAATGATATTGTTAAATTGAAGCTATTTCCTTTTTCGCTTAGAGATCGTGCTAAAGCTTGGTTTTCGTCTTTGCCAAAAAATAGTATTGATTCGTGGAATAAGTGCAAAGATGCTTTTATCTCTAAGTATTTTCCTCCTGCTAAGATCATCTCTCTTAGAAACGATATTATGAATTTTAAGCAACTTGATCATAAACATGTTGCACAAGCTTGGGAGAGGATGAAATTAATGATACGTAATTGCCCTACTCATGGTTTGAATTTGTGGATGATTATACAAAAAATTTATGCCGGATTGAATTTTGCTTCTAGAAATATTTTAGATTCGGCCGTGGGAGGCACTTTTATGGAAATCACTTTAGGAGAAGCTACTAAACTCCTAGATAATATCATGGTTAATTATTCTCAATGGCACACTGAAAGATCTACTAATAAGAAAGTGCATGCGATAGAAGAAATTAATGTTTTGAGTGGAAAGATGGATGAACTTATGAAATTATTTGCTAATAAAAGTGTTTCTTCTGATCCTAATGATATGCCTTTGTCTACTTTGATTGAGAATAATAATGAATCTATGGTTGTGAATTTTGTTGGTAGGAATAATTTTGGTAACAATGCGTACAGAGGAAACTTTAATCCTAGGCCGTATCCTAGTAATTACTCTAATAATTATGGTAATTCCTACAACAATTCTTATGGAAATTATAATAAGATGCCCTCTGATTTTGAATCTAATATTAAAGAATTTATTACTTCGCAAAATAATTTCAGTGCTTTGATTGAAGAAAAATTGCTTAAGATTGATGAGTTGGCTAGGAACGTTGATAGAATTTCTCTTGATGTTGATTCTTTGAAACTTAGATCTATTCCACCTAAGCATGATATCAATGAGTCTCTCAAAGCCATGAGAATTTCCATTGATGAGTGCAAAGAAAGAACCACAAGGATGCGTGCTAAGAAAGATTGCTTTATAAAAGCGTGTTCTTCTAGTTTCCATGATAATAAAGATGAAGATCCAAAAGTTATTGATGTGTCCCCTATTAAATCTTTGTTTTGAAATATGCATATTGATAATGATGGGACTGAATATGATCCACCTTTACTTAGACGTTCCAAGAATTCGGAGTCTTTAGATCTTGATGCTAACATTGTTAAAAGTGGGATTGAAGAAGTTAAAACTTTAAATATTAATGAACCCACTATTCTGGATTTCAAGGAATTCAATTATGATAATTGTTCTTTGATAGATTGTATTTCCTTGTGGCAATCCGTGCTAAATTCTCCTCATGCTTATAGTCAATATAAAGCTTTTACTAAACATATCGTTGATGCTTTGATGCAATCTTATGAAGAAGAACTTGAGTTGGAATTTTTTTATCCCTAGAAAACTTTATGATTAGTGGGAACCTACTATTAAAATTAAAATTAAAGATCATGAATGCTATGCTTTGTGTGATTTGGGTGCTAGTGTTTCCACGATTCTAAAGATTTTGTGTGATTTGTTAGGTTTCCGTGATTTTGATGATTGCTCTTTAAACTTGCAACTTGCGGATTCCACCATTACGAAACCTATGGGAAGAATTAATGATGTTATTATTGCTGAAAATAGGAACTATGTACCCATAGATTTTATTGTTCTTGATATCGATTGCAATCCTTCATGTCCTATTATTCTTGGTAGACCTTTCCTTAGAACGATCGGTGCAATTATTGATATGAAGGAAGGAAATATTAGATTCCAATTTGCATTAAGGAAAGGCATGAACACTTTCCTAGAAAGAAAATTAAATTACCTTATGAATCTATTATGAGAGCTACTTATGGATTGCCTACCAAAGATGACAATACCTAGATCTATCCTTGCTTTTATGCCCAGCTAGGGGCGTTAAACGATAGCGCTTGTTGGGAGGCAACCCAATTTTATTTTTATTCCTTGCTTTTTGCTCCTGTTTAGTAATAAATAATTTATCTAGCATATTTTTTGGTTGTGTTTTTTGTGTTTAATTAGTGTTTGTGCCAAGTGGAACCGTTGGGAAGACTTGGGGGAAGTCTTTTAATCTTGATGTAAAAAACATAAACTTTAGCGCTCACGAGAACTGCTGCCATTTTTATTTGGAAAGTGATATTTAGTTAATTATTTTTGCAGATTATTAATAGCTAAATTCCTCACGTCCATCAAT
The DNA here is from genome assembly GCF_018294505.1 of Triticum aestivum. Lineage (NCBI taxonomy): Eukaryota > Viridiplantae > Streptophyta > Magnoliopsida > Poales > Poaceae > Triticum > Triticum aestivum. The sequence goes on from NC_057794.1 coordinate 480,398,435, forward strand.
TTATTTTATAATTTTTGGGGTTCCATATCTTGCGTTAGCTACAGATTACTACAGACTGTTCTGTTTTTGACAGATTCTGTTTTTCGTGTGTTGTTTGCTTATTTTGATGAATCTATGGTTAGTAAAATAGTTTATAAACCATATAGAAGCTGGAATACAGTAGGTTTAACACCAATATAAATAAAGAATGAGTTCATTACAGTACCTTGAGGTGGTGTTTTGTTTTCTTTCGCTAACGGAGCTCACGAGATTTTCTACTTTAAGTTTTGTGTTGTGAAGTTTTGAAGTTTTGGGTGAAAGATTTGATGGATTATGGAACAAGGAGTGGCAAGATCCTAAGCTTGGGATGCCCATGGCACACCAAGATAATATAAGGACACCTAAAAGCCAAAGCTTGGGGATGCCCCGGAAGGCATCCCCTCTTTCGTCTACTTCCATCGGTAACTTTATTTGGAGCTATATTTTTATTCACCACATGATATGTGTTTTGCTTGGAGCGTCTTGTATTATTTGAGTATTTATTTGTTAGTTTTCCACAATCATCCTTTTTGTACACACCTTTTGATAGAGACACACATGATTCCGTAATTGTTAGAATACTCTATGTGCTTCACTTATATCTTTGAGTTATATAGTTTTTGCTGTAGTGCTTCACTTATGTCTTTTAGAGCACGTCAGTGGATTTGTTTTATAGAAACCATTGTTCTCTCATGCTTCACGTAGATTATTTTGAGAGTCCTACAAAACAGCATGGTAATTTTCTTTAATTATGTTAGGCATTCAATTAATAATAAAATTTTCTTATGAGTGTGTTGAGTACTATGAGAAGTTTGATACTTGATAATTGTTTTGGGATATGGAGATGGTAACATTAGAGTCATGCTAGTTGAGTAGTTGTGAACTTGAGAAATACTTGTTTTAAAGTTTGTGATTGCCATAGCATGCACGTATGGTGAACCGTTAAGTGATGAAGTCGGAGCATGATTTATTTATTGATTGTATTCCTTATGAGTGGCGGTCGAGGACGAGCAATGGTCTTTTCCTACCAATCTATCCCCCTAGGAGCATGCACGTAATACTTTGCTTTGATAACTTGTAGACTTTTGCAATAATTATATGAGTTCTTTATGATGAAGGTTGAGTCCATGGATCATACGCACTTTTCTTACTTCCACCATTGCTAGCCTCTCTAATACCGCGCACCTTTCGCCGGTATCATACACCCACCATATACCTTCCTCAAAACAGCCACCATACCTAGCAATCATGGCATTTCCATAGCCATTCCGAGATATATTGCCATGCAACTTTTCACCGTTTCATTTACTATGACACACTCCATCATTGTCATATTGCTTTGCATGATCATGTAGTTGACATTGTATTTGTGGCAAAGCCACCGCTCATAATTCTTTCATAATGTCACTCTTGATTCATTGCATATCCCAGTACACCGCCGGAGGCATTCACATAGAGTCATATTTTGTTCTAAGTATTGAGTTGTAATTGTTGAGTTGTAAGTAAATAAAAGTGTGATGATCATCATTTTTAGAGCATTGTCCCAAGTGAGGAAAGGATGATGGTGACTATGATTCCCCCACAAGTCGGGATGAGACTCCGGACGAAAAAAAGAGGCCAAAGATGCCCAAATTAAAAAAAGAGGCCATAAAAAAGAGAGAAAAGGCCCAAATATAAAAAAATGAGAGAAAAAGAGAGAAGGGACAATGCTACTATCCTTTTACCACACTTGTGCTTCAAAGTAGCACCATGATCTTCATAATAGAGAGTCTCCTATGTTATCACTTTCATATACTAGTGGGAATTTTTCATTATAGAACTTGGCTTGTATATTCCAATGATGGGCTTCCTCAAAATGCCCTAGGTCTTCGTGAGCAAGCGAGTTGGATGCATACCCACTTAGTTCCTTTTGTTGAGCTTTCATATACTTATAGCTCTAGTGCATCCGTTGCATGGCAATCCCTACTCACTCACATTGATATCTATTGATGGGCATCTCCATAGCCCGCTGATACGCCTAGTTGATGTGAGACTATATTCCCCCTTTTTATCTCCTCCACAACCACCATTCTATTCCACCTAAAGTGTTATGTCCATGGCTCACGCTCATGTATTGCGTGAAGATTGAATAAGTTTGAGAACACCAAAAGTATGAAACAATTGCTTGGCTTGTCATCGGGGTTGTGCATGATTTAAATACTTTGTGTGGTGAATATAGAGCATAGCCAGACTATATGATTTTGTAGGGATAACTTTCTTTGGCCATGTTATTTTGAAGAGACATAATTGCTTAGTTAGTATGCTTGAAGTATTATTATTTCTATATCAATATTGAACTTTTGTCTTGAATCTTTCGGATATGAATATTCATACCACAATTAAGAAGAATTACATTGAAATTATGCCAAGTAGCATTCCACATCAAAAATTCTATTTTTATCATTTACCTACTTGAGGACGAGCAGGAATTAAGCTTGGGGATGCTTGATACGTCTCCTACGTATCTATAATTTTTTATTGTTCCATGCTATATTATATTCTGTTTTGGATATTATTGGGCTTTATTATACACTTTTATATTATTTTTGGGACTAACCTATTAAGCGAAGGCCCCGCCCAGAATTGCTGTTTTTGCCTATTTTAGGATTTCGCAGAAAAAGAATATCAAACGGAATGAAACCTTTGGGAACGTGATTTTCAGAACGAACATGATCCAGAGGACTTGGACCCTACGTCAAGACATCAACCAGGAGGCCACGAGGTAGGGGGACGCGCCTACCCCCCAGGCGTGCCCTCCACCCTCGTGCCCCCCCTGTTGCTCCACCGACGTACTCCTTCCTCCTATATATACCTACGTACCCTCAAACTACCATATATGGAGCCAAAACCCTAATTCCACCGCCGTAACTTTCTGTATCCACAAGATCCCATCTTGGGGCCTGTTCTGGAGCTCCGTCGGAGGGGGCATCAATCACGGAGGGATTCTACATCAACACCATAGCCCTTCCGATGAAGTGTGAGTAGTTTACTTCAGACCTACATGTCCATAGTTATTAGCTAGATGGCTTCTTCTCTCTTTTTGGATCTCAATACAAAGTTCTCCCCCTCCCTTGTGGAGATCTATTCGATGTAATCTTCTTTTGCGGTCTGTTTGTTGAGACCGATGAATTGTGGGTTTATGATCAAGTTTATCTATGAACAATATTTGAATCTTCTCTAAATTCTTTTATGTATGATTGGTTATCTTTGCAAGTCTCTTCGAATTATCAGTTTGGTTTGGCCTACTAGATTAATCTTTATTGCAACGGGAGAAGTGCTTAGCTTTGGGTTCAATCTTGCGGTGTCCTTTCCCAGTGACAGTAGGGGCAGCAAGGCACATATTGTATTGTTGCCGTCGAGGATAACAAGATGGGGTTTATTTCATATTGCATGAGTTTATCCCTCTACATCATGTCATCTTGCTTAAAGTGTTACTCTATTCTCTTGAACTTAATAGTCTAGATGCATGTTGGATAGCCGTCGATGTGTGGAGTAATAGTAGTAGATGCAGGCAGGAGTCGGTCTAATTGTCTCAGACGTGATGCCTATATACATGATCATACCTAGATATTCTCATAACTATGCTCAATTCTGTCAATTGCTCAACAGTAATTTGTTTACCCCCCGTGAATACTTATGCTCTTGAGAGAAGCCACTAGTGAATCCTATGGCCCTCGGGTCTATCTTCCATCATACTAATCTTCCAATACTTAGTTATTTCCTTTGCCTTTTATTTTACTTTGCATCTTTATCATAAAAATACCATATCTTATCATATCTATGAGATCTCGCTCTCGTAAGTAACCGTGTAGGGATTGACAACCCCTTATCGCATTGGTTGTGAGGATTTATTTGTTTGTGTAGGTGCGAGGGACTCGTGCGTGGCCTCCTACTGGATTGATACCTTGGTTCTCAAAAACTGAGGGAAATACTTACGCTACTTTGCTGCATCACCCTTTCCTCTTCAAGGGAAAACCAATGCAAGTGCTCAAGAGGTAGCAATCACCTCCGGATTATGCCCAACCTAGACTAGGGGCTAAGAGTGGGGAATTTTACATCCCACCCACCACCCACTTCATAGCCAATGTCGAAGACCTAACCGACATGTTGGACTACGCCTCCAAGGACATCGACGGTATGGACGACGATGCCAGAGACGAACAAGGTCAAGACCCTCCGTTTACCGGACGATGGACGACCACCTCCACATACGACGTGTACATGGTGGACACACCCGAACAAGATGGCAAAGACATCAAGGATGATCCGATTGAGGACAAGCCTGCCGAAGCACCTCCAAAACATCAACGTCAGTGGCGCAGCTCAAAATCATGTTGCCAAAAAGACACCAATACCGGCACCGAAGAGAATAACACTCCAGAGAACATCGAAGACCCTGAAGCCCCTGTAGAGCCAACATCCGAACAGGGTGATTGGGAGGATGGGCAAGTAAACCCTGATGATCTGGTCAGGAACGAGGACTCGGACGACAGTAACTACCTACCGAACTCCGAAGAGGATACGAGCCTCGGCAACGAAGATTTTATCGTGCTGGAGGAACCCCTCAAACAAGAGTGCTTTAAGAGCCGGCTAATCGCCACTGCAACAAGCCTGAAAAAGAAGCAACAACAGCTTTAGGCTGATCAAGATTTGCTCATTGACAGATGGACTAACGTCCTGGAGGCCGAGGAATACGGCCTTGAACACCCAACAAAGAGCAACCCGAAGCGCAAGCTGCTACCCCAATTCGACGACGAGGCCCTAGAGCCCATACCGCCAACGTGCGACGCTACTGATAGACCTGACTGACCACCACGTGGTCAGGACAGAGCGGCAACACAAGCCGAACACCAGCCCACACCACTTTGCCATATAGGCAGGGGAACAATGGCTCTAGGATATACCTATGACCTATGACAGGACTTGGACAATAGAGCCGGTCAGACCAGATCAATTTATGGATCATGGGACCGTGCTCCAGCACGGGAAGATGGCCATCAGGCCTGGTGCGACAAGCACAACCTCTCCCGGGCCAAAAACCGCATTCGGCATTCATCCGAACTACGTCGCGACGCGGCCCGATACAAAGGCACCGCACACCCCCTATGCTTCACCGATGAGGTAATGGAGCACCAGTTCCCAAAAGGGTTTAAACCCGTGAACATCGAATCATATGATGGTACAACAGATCCCGCGGTATGGATTGAAGACTTTCTTCTCCACATTCACAGGGCTCGCGGTGATGATCTACATGCCACCAAATTTCTCCCCATAAATCTTAAGGGACCAGCTCGATACTGGCTAAATAGCCTCCCAGAGAATTCTATTGGCACCTGGGAAGATCTGGAAGATGCCTTTAGAGACAACTTCCAGTGTACCTATGTACGACCCCCAGACGCGGATAACCTCGGTCACATAGGTCAGCAACCCGGACAGTCAGCCCGGAAACTATGGACAAGGTTCTTAACTAAAAAGAACCAAATTGTTGACTGTCCGGACGCTGAAGCCCTAGCGGCCTTTAAACATAGAATCTGGGATGAATGGCTCGCCCGGCACCTCGGCCAAGAGAAGCCAAAGTCCATGGCAGCCCTTACAGCACTCATGACCCGCTTTTGCATGGTAGAGGATAGCTGGCTAGCCCGCAACAACAATGGCACCAGCGATGCAGGTACCTCTAAAACCAGAAACGGCAACGACGGGCCCCAACGCAACAAACACAAGCGTCGAAGCAACAATGAGAATACCGAAGGCATAGCGGTCAACGCCGGATTCAGTAGCTCTAAATTCGATCAACGGAAGAGGCCATTCAAAAAGAATAAAGGCGGTTCATCTAACTTGGACCGAATACTCGATCGACCTTGCCAGTATCATGGCACCCCAGACAAGCCTACCAACCATACCCACAGAAGTTGTTGGGTCTTCAAGCAGGCCGGTAAGCTGAATACCGAACATAAGGAGAAGGGGTCGCCTAGCAAGGATGACAATGACGAACCTCATCCACCGAATACAGGGCGACAGAAGAAATTTCCCCCCGAAGCTAAAACAGTGAATATGATATATGTTACCTCATATCCCCAAACGGGAGCGCAAGCGCGCTCTGAGGGACGTCTATGCGATAGAGCCAGTCGCCCCAAAATTCAACCCATGGTCAGCTTGCCCGATCACTTTTGATCACAGAGACCATCCGATTAGCATCCGTCATGGAGGCTCGGCCGCATTGGTCCTCGACCCAATTATAGATGGATTCCACCTTATGCGAGTCCTCATGGACGGCGGTAGCAGTCTTAACTTGCTCTATCAGGACACGGTCCGTAAAATGGGTATTGATTCATCAAGAATTAAACCCACCAAAACTACCTTTAAAGGAGTAATACCTATAGTAAAGGCCTGTTGCACGGGCTCAATCACATTGGAAGTCATCTTAGGTTCGTCAGACAACTTCCGAAGTGAAAACTTGATCTTTGACATCGTCCCCTTCCACAGTGGCTATCATGCACTGCTCGGACGAACCGCGTTCGTTCGCTTCAATGCGATCCCGCAGTATGCATACCTCAAACTCAAGATGCCCGGACCCGGCGGTGTTGTCGGTGTACTAGAATAGGGGTACCCTAGTACCCCGAACTTGTGCACGGGCAGTTGCAGCACCCCGCGGCAAAGGCTTGCCGGGCGAACGCCAAGATCCCCCAAGGTTCCCTTGGAGCCATCCAAGAACAAAGTATTTAAGCTAAGGAGACAAGACCCCGGCAAGAGGAGCTTGCCGGGAAGGCCAACCAAGACGCTCCAAGGAGCTTGCCGCGATGCGCCACGCGCTCCGGCAAGGCAGCAAGGCCCCGGCAAGAGGAGCTTGCCGGGAAGACTAAACAAGGTACACCGAGGCCCGGTGAGCGACGAGCTTCTGGGCCCAACGAAGATAACGACAGCGGCAAGGCGCTTGCCGCGGCAGGCGGCCACTCTGCGTCCACGCTCCAGCGCATCCACTAACGTGTCGCTCTGGGGGCCTCTCCGGGCGCGCGTGGCGGGAGGCTATGTAGCCAGCACTGCGCAGTGGCATGCGGAGCTGACAAGATCACCATCATGGCGAACGGTGGCGCCCCTAATGGTCCTTTTCTGCACTGTTCGGGCGACTCAGACGGGCATTTAATGCCCTTGTCCCCTGCCGTCAGGGTTAGGTAGGGTGCACTGTACAAGCAACTGTATCAACTACCTTGCTTTTTATGTTTTTACCCTCCTCTGCGTTGCCACCTGTCGGTGACCCCTTTAGCGTATAAAAGGAGGCCCATGTGCAACGTAGAGGGGGTTCGGTTCGGAGCCTCCGACAGTCAGCTTCGATTCATTGTAGCCCAGAAAACATCACACTCTCGCTTTGGAGAGCAAGAACACCAGATAATACAACCAGACAAGCAGCAGTAGGAGTGTTATCTCTCCGGAGAGCTCCGAAGCTGGGTAAACTGCTCGTGTGCCTCGCCTCGATCTGCTCTTCGTGCGACCTCCGCCCCCTGCCGAACCGAAAGGGGCCCGGTCCGCAGGCCCCATAGGTGTTTGTGGATCAGTTCACCCCGACATCTTTGGCGCGCCAGGTAGGGGGCGTGTCGAGATTGTGTGAACCAGATCCGGCGTTCACACGAGCTAGATCTTTATTCCCTTCATCAACATGCCACCGAAGAAGAAGACTTCGGCGGCAGCCGCTCCATCCACGTCACTACCGCCACCGTTGGAGCAAACGAGTGGTGGGATGGATGCCGGCGGAAGAAAGGACGTCGACGAGGAAGCCCATGATGCCGCCAGGTCCAAAAACAAGGCTGCACAAACCTCGGCAACTGTACATGTTCCACGCCACTCTCAGGAGGCGCAAGATCAACAGCGTCATGGCACTAGCAGTGCCATACGCATGATAGCCCAAGACCAAGCTGGTGGATCTCGGGCGCTCAAGATCAGCATGCACGCCAGCGTGCTGACACGAGCGGGGCACGGTCGCCTGGACGGGATACTGCTCCTTCTAACATAGTCAGAAGTTCGAGCACGTCCCGTTCCTCGCGCCGTCCGCCACTGCCACCCACCACTCCAGCAGAAGCTTTGGCGCGAGCTCAACTTCTCCTAGATTATCCTCCGACGTCAGACAAGATCGACGAATGGAGAGCCACCATTCAGAGTCTCATCGGCTACGCCAACAGCGACACTCCACGGCGGTCGAGCGCGTCGCCGCCGCGGCAGGACCGCCGGACGCGAGCCGGTGGCAACGAAATGGGTGAAGGTGCAGCTACCATGCAATCACCGCCCCGAAGGCCAAGATCGCCGACTCGCCGGATCCACCTCGACAGCGACTCCACTGCATCGTTGGATCCACGAGCTCGTCGCGATCAGCGCCAAGTTCTTCATGATCGACGACAAGAAGACGCTCGAACCCGCATCGAGCGCCGAAGAGAAGCGCGACGTCAATCCGACAAGCGCGCTGGGCCCTCTGTTGACATGCATGCGCCAGGGGAACCAGGCGATCTGCCGTACATGGTAGGTTGTCCTGCGTTCACTCATGAGCTGCGGCAAGTCCAGTGGCCCAGCACAAAGAACTTCAAGCGAGACGTACCGGAGAAGTACGACGGCAAGACGCATCCGTCAGAGTTCCTCAGCATTTACACCATTGCGGTGCAAGCTGCCGGGGGACGAGATGATAAGATCCTTGCCAACTACTTCCCGCTAGTGCTCAAGCCCAACGTCAGATCCTGGCTCATGCACTTGCCGGACAACTCCATATCCTCTTGGGCTGATCTGTGCCATCAGTTTGTCGGCGCCTTTACCGGCGGACACAAGCCTCATGGTCAGGAGAGTGATCTTCATCTGCTCGCCCAGAAGGAAGGAGAGCCCCTGCGCAAGTACATTCAGAGATTCAGTAGCGTGCAACACAACATCCCAGACGTCCACCCTGCCGCGGTGATCAACGCGTTCCATCAGAACATGTGGAACCGCAGGATGCGGGAGGAAATGGCGATGTGCAAGATTAGGGACGCCAGTGAGTTATATGCACTGGCCGACAAGTGTGCGCGTGCTGAGGAAGGGAGGAGACTCCCTGGAGAAAATATAGGAGCGGGAGGATCTGACAGCGAAGATGCTGCCCCAACAAGGAAAAACCGGCGGCGGAACAACAGAAGGAGGAAAGGCAAAGAAGTGCTAGTTGTTGAGCAGTCCGGCAATGGTGGCGGCGCCAAGGAAGCCAAAACTGGTGACTCCGGCAAGGAGGTTGCCACGAAGGTGGCGGTCGCCGACAAGCAGGACGGCACCAACAAGCAGTATTGCAAGATTCACCGCACCAAGGGCCATGATCTTCAGAACTGTAAGAGAGTCGAGCAGCTTGTTGAGCAACAGAAAGCTGAGTACGAGCGGCGCGACAAAGAGAAGGCCCAGGAAGGAGCTGGTGGATCCGGCAAGAAACGTCCCGGCCGAGGACGACGCCGCGGCAAGGCCAAGCAGCGGCAAGGAGACAGACCTCCTCGCGGCCGCGACAAGGATGAAGATGACGGCAACGATGAAGATATGGATGATGAGGAGACTGATGATCAGGAGTTCCAGAAAGCCACAGAGGTCCTGTGCGTTGACGGTGGTGCTTCTCTGCATGCCTCACACCGCCAGCTCAAGCAGTGGGTGCGGGAAGTTAATGCAGCAGAACCACCCGTCGAGTCATGCAAGCCTCTGAAATGGTCCGGCACGCCTATCATCTTTGATATTGAGGATCACCCGGATCGCATAACTGCGGTCGGGTGCTTGCCGATGTTGGTTTCACCAACAATCCGCAACCTCAAGGTCACTAAGATGCTAGTTGACGGTGGGGCCGGCTTGAATCTGATCTCCTCCGCGGTGCTCCAGAAACTCCAGATCCCTGACAACGAGCTCGAAGAGACCGGCACATTTCAAGGAATCAACCCGGGAAGGAGCAAGCCAAAGGGAAAGATCACGTTGCCGGTAACATTTGGCAGTGAGCTGAACTTCAGGACTGAGAGGGTCACGTTTGACATTGCCGACTTTCCAGTACCTTACAATGGAATCCTTGGTCGTCCGGCACTCGCCAAGTTCATGGCAGCCTCTCACTATGCGTACAACGTACTGAAAATGCCAGGGCCAATAAGTGTCATCTCTGTCCCTGGCGACAAGAAGGATGCTCTTATTTGTGCCGACAAGATCTACCGGTAAGCAGCAGCCGCAGCAGAACGCAAGACACTTGCCGCTGAAGCTCCCGGGGGGAAGAAGACCAAGTCCGGCAAGAGCTCTGATGCCCACTCCGGCAAGCGCACCTCTTCGGAGTGCTGCGCTACCGTCGAGGACGCACCATCGAGCTCCACCGGCAAGTGTAAGAAAGCAATGGCAGCTCCACCTGAGACCAAGAAGGTGTCCGCCAAGGAGGATGGCACTGGTGGTACCTTCACCATCAGCGCCACTCTTGACCCCAAATATGAAAGCACGCTCGTTGCTTTCCTGCGGGCGAATGTCGACGTGTTTGCGTGGCAACCATCTGATATCCCCGGTGTTCCCAGGAAAGTAATTGAGCACCACCTTGCCGTTTGTCCTCATGCGCGGCCCGTCAAGCAGAGAGTCAGGAAGCAGGCAGTAGAGCGCCAAGAATTCATCGCAGAAGAAATCAAGAAGTTGGAAGCAGCTGGCCTTGTCAGAGGAGTACTCCATCCCATGTGGTTGGCCAATCCTGTTGTTGTGCGCAAGGCTAACGGGAAATGGAGACTTTGTATTGACTTCACTGATGTTAATAAAGCTTGTCCCAAAGACCCATTTCCCTTGCCGCGTATTGACCAGATTGTTGACTCCACAGCCGGATGTGATTTGCTTTCATTTCTTGATGCATACTCAGGATACCATCAGATCTTCATGGCAGAAGAAGATGAAGAGAAAACCGCATTTATCACCCCGTGTGGCACGTACTGCTTCGTACGAATGCCTTTCGGATTGAAGAATGCTGGTTCAACATTCGCAAGGGTAGTCCACCATGCTTTTGAGCCACAAATACACAGAAATGTGGAAGCTTACATGGATGACATAGTGGTCAAGAGCAAGAACAAGGCGACCCTGATTCAAGATTTAGACGAAACATTTGCAAACTTGCGCAAAATCAACCTCAAGCTTAACCCCAAGAAGTGCGTGTTTGGAGTCCCTTCCAGCAAGCTTCTCGGGTTCTTCGTGTCTCAGCGGGGAATTGAAGCCAATCCCGACAAGATCAAAGCCATTGAGCAGATCGAAGCACCAAAGCGCGTCAAGGATGTACGAAGGCTTGCCGGTTGCGTGGCTGCTCTGAGCAGGTTTATCTCTAGATCTGCCGAGCGCGCCCTGCCATTTTTCAAAATTTTGAAAAAGGCAGGTCCAATGAAATGGACTCCGGAAGCGGAGGCTGCGCTGCAAGACTTGAAGAGATACCTGTCCTCCACTCCAACGCTTGTCGCACCTAAGCCGCAAGAGAAGTTGCTGCTGTATATAGCGGCAACCAATCAAGTGGTTAGTGCTGCGTTAGTGGCGGAGAGGGAGGCGGATGATGAGCCAGCAACCACGGCAGATCCATCCAGTGACAAGCAGGGGGCTTCATCGACAAGCTCCGGTCCCGACAAACATGGGTTTGAGTAGGAACATGATGAGATGCCAAGGAGAATGGTGCAACGCCCAGTTTACTTTGTCAGTTCTCTTCTGCAGGGGGCTAGATCAAGGTACTCTGGTGTGCAGAAGTTGCTTTTCGGCCACCTCATGGCCTCGAGAAAGCTGCGCCATTACTTCCAAGCACATGAGATCACAGTTGTCACTCGCTTTCCACTGAAGAGGATACTGCAAAATCCAGAAGCAACAGGCAGGATTGTCGAGTGGGCGCTGGAACTGTCAAGCTTTGGCCTCAAGTTTGAGAGCACCTCAACTATCCAAAGCAGAGCATTGGCAGAGTTCATTGCAGAGTGGACGCCAACCCCAGATGAAGAAATTCTAGAAACGAGCATCCCCGTCAAAGAGGCAAGCAAAGAGTGGCTGATGTACTTTGATGGTGCCTTCTCGCTGCAAGGCGCCGGTGCAGGCGTGCTGCTTGTCGCACCCGCTGGAGAGCACCTCAAGTACGTAGTCCAGATGCACTTTCCCAAAGAGCAAGCAACCAACAATACAGCAGAGTATGAAGGATTGCTTGCCGGTCTCAGAATCGCAGCAGACCTTGGGATCAAGAAGCTCATTGTCAGGGGTGACTCACAGCTTGTCATCCACAAGTAAACAAGAACTACCAGAGTCCGTTGATGGAAGCGTATGTCGATGAAGTGAGGAAGCTAGAAGAGCACTTTGACGGCCTACAAATGGAGCATATCCCAAGAGCTCAGAATGATATTGCTGACGGCCTGTCAAAGTGCGCCGCACTAAAGTTACCTGTGGAACCAGGGATCTTTGTGCTTAAGTTGACTCAACCATCCGTAACACCATCAACTGGACAAAGCAAGAAGAGGAAGTTGGTTTCTAGTGACTACTTTCCGGCAGAGCTCCCCGAAGCCGCCGCCAAGAAAGTCCCCAAGATCAACACCAAGGATGCTGAGGAGCAGTCTGCTCCGGCAAGCCTTATGGTTTGTTTCGTTGAAGCAGACGCTCCCGACAAGTTTTGCTCCGGCAAGCTTGCCGGGGAACATCAAGCTCCGGCAGGGCCGCAAGCCCTTGCCGTAGAAGCGGACGTTCCCGCAGCAGCAGATGTGCCTTTAGCCCTTGTTGTCGAGCCACAAGCTCCAGCATGGGCACAGCAGATTGTCCATTTCCTTCAGACAGGAGAACTTCCCGAAGAGCAAGAAGAAGCGGAAAGAGTAGCCCGGCAGTCAAGTATGTACCAGTTTGTCGATACCATATTGTACAGAAGAAGACTCAGTGGTGTGAAATTGAAGTGTATTCGCTGGGAAGATGGACAAAAGCTGTTGGCGGAGATACATGGAGGCATATGTGGCCACCACATTGGTGCAAGAGCACTTAGCGGCAAAGCTTTCCGGCAAGGTTTCTTTTGGCCGACAGCCCTCCAGGACGCAACTGCACAAGTAACCAAGTGTGAAGCATGCCAGTTCCACTCCAAACAGATACACCAGCCAGCTCAAGCTCTCCAGACGATCCCTTTATCCTGGCCATTTTTGGTCTGGGGGCTCGATATCATCGGCCCCTTCCCCCGAGCTGTCGGGGGCTTTGAATACTTGTACGTTGCAATCGACAAGTTCACAAAGTGGCCGGAAGTGCAGCCAGTGAGGAAGGTGACAGCACAGTCAGCAGTCAAGTTCTTCAGGTCGATTGTTTGCCGCTTCGGGATCCCTAGCAGGATCATCACCGACAACGGCACGCAATTCATGAGCCGCACCTTTATGCAGTACGTCCAAGACCTTGGCGCCAAGGTCTGCTTCGCTTCTGTTGCTCATCCGAGAAGCAACGGTCAAGCAGAGAGGGCAAATGCTGAAGTGCTGCGCGGGCTCAAGACCAGAACTTTCGACAGGCTACACAGGTGCGGAAGGAACTGGATCGAGGAGCTGCCGATGGTTCTTTGGTCGATCAGAACGACGCCAAATCGAGCCATTGGCCAGACACCTTTCGCTCTAGTCTATGGAGCAGAGGCAGTTCTCCCCACGGAACTCGTATACGGATCACCTCGAGTGCTCGCTTATGATGACCTTGAGCAAGAACAGCTACGGCAAGACGACGCGCTGCTCCTTGAGGAAGATCGTCTTCAGGCTGCTGTACGAGCTGCTCGATACCAGCAAGCTTTGCACCGCTATCATAGCCGCAAAGTTAAAGCCAAAAGCTTCAAGGAAGGCGACCTTGTTCTTCGGCGCGTTCAGTCCGCCAAGAATTCCAACAAGTTGACGCCAAAGTGGGAAGGCCCTTATCGGGTGAGACGAGTCACAAGGCCTGGCGCTGTCCGCCTTGAGACCGAAGATGGCATTCCAGTGAGCAACTCCTGGAACATAGAACATCTTCGTAAGTTTTTCCCATAAGGCACGGTTGCCGGAACCCGTTCTGGCAACCACCTTTTGTACAAGTCTTGCCGCTGTTGCATGTAATCCTTTGTACAAAGCCGGGCGCAGATACCGAGCATAAGTAAAACCCCATGTGCTCCGCACAGCTTGTCCATTTCATGCGTTAGTTCCTTTCTTGCATGCGATTATATGACACTTTGTGCAGCACCTACATCCAGTAAGCAGTAACAAGCCGAAGAGCTCCATATTATTATTTTCTCTTCTTTCTTTTTCTTTTAATGGAAAAGAAGGTTCTCTCGCACACAAGTTTGCCGGGGGGAAGGAGAAGATTGTGGTATGGGCCAGGCGTCGTTCAAGCAAAGACTTGCCTTACCGGGAAGCAAATAACAGAAAAGCTAAGTTGCCAAAGTTTGAGCAGTCACTTTTTTAAATTTTTGAGTTATCTTCCTTGAACGACCCTGCTTTGTATGGAAAACCTGTGCGCGGAGGAACCAACTCGTGGCTAGTTGCGTCCTTACTTTGTTTCGAGTCTGCTCAACAGCTTAAGCGTGCTGCATCTAGTCGCGACAAGGTTTCTTGTCGGAAGCAGCGCCGCCAGCAGGCTGCTGAAGTTCCGCACTCAGCGCTCGCGGCTCGGGCGCCTGCGCCGACAAGTTCCCTAGAAGCGTAGGGTAAAAACATACAAAGGAAGGAATCTAGTAGAGGAAATAACATTGCAATTGCTAACAGAAATAAAGTTATATTACAAAGATAACTTGTCGCAGCTCTAACAGACTGTTTTCATAACATGATTAGCAGCGACAAGGGAAAAGAAGAAATGGGCGGCCTAATCTACGCGTCCGCCCTCGACTCTCTTGATTTCGCTCACCTTGTCCACAATGGGTGCGACAAGGGCCTTGAGTGCGTCCAGATCGGCGTCAGGCGGCAAGGACCTGAGGACGTTGGTGAAGCTGAGGCCTGGATTGCGGAAGGCTACCTTCATCAGCACCTTCTGGAGAACCCCGGCGCAGATTTTGCGCGACTCGTCGGCCAGCAGCTTCGGGATCCTCTCCCGGAGCCGCTGGAGTGCCGTCGCCACGCCCTTGAAGAATAGGCTGAGCTTGGCGCTGGGTTGAAGGCTCTTGTCGGAAGGATACCCAAATTCCTCCATCCCTAGCTGCGCCAGCTCCTCGTTGATGACGGCGGCAGTGTTCACCAGACCCTCGGTCCAGTGCTCCACAGTGTCTCTGAACGAGTTCTGGGTAACTGCAATGCTCTCCAGCAGCGCCGCGTCGGCCTTGACCTTCTCCGACAAGGTCTTCTCCCGCTCCTTGACGGCCTCCAGCGTCTGCGTCAGGGTGGCCAGCTTCAGCTCTAGGTCTGCTTTGGAATCCTTGGCGGCGCTAAGCTCCTTGCCCCTCTCAGCGAGAAGGCCTTGCAGCTCACCGTGGGCGGCAGCATCCTTCTCGCGCTCACGCTTGAGCACGGCAAGCTCCTCGCCGCTCTTCCCAATATCGGCCTCCAGCCACGCCACCTTCTCCTCTAGCTCTTTATTGGCGGCCTCTGCAGTTGCCGCGGCATCCTTTGCCTCCTTGAGCGCCCCGCCAAGTGCTCGCTTGCGCTCGGCGAGCTCTTCCTCGTAGCTGTCAAGGTGGGCCTTCCGCTGCACTAGTTCACCTTCCCGCGCGGACTGCTTCTCGGCGGCCAGCCTTTGTTCCTCCTCAGCCTCGGCCTTCTCGAGAAGAAAGGCCGTGCGCTCCTCATCGACTCGCTCCCGCTCCTGTGCCAGGGACTGGAGAACTTCCTGATTTTGGCCGCGGAGCTCCTCTGCGCGCTTTTCCATGTCAACTCCCGCCTTCGCGACAAGCGCTTCCCGGGAAGCCAGCTTGGCTTGCCGAGTGCGGTAGAGTGACAACAGCTTCCGCAGCAGCTGCTCCTCCTCAGGCTCGCCGCTGCTGCTGCCGGGCACGTCGACCAATGACAGTCCAGCAGAGGCGAGCACCTCCCCGTCAAAAGTCTCCCCCTCGACCGGTGCCCTGGAGCTCGACGCCCAGGGCAGCTTGATGAAGATATTGTCACCGGCCTGCAAGTAGGCGCTGGGCTGGGGCTCCTCGGAGCCCGGCTCCGCAGAAGCGGCAGAGGGTTCGGCGGTCGGCGCAGTGCCCGGCGCTCCTGCGGCCTCAGGGTCGTCAGTACGATCGCCCGACCCTTCGCCGGCTTCCGCAGCAGCAGCCCCGGCGGCCTCCTCACCGGCGGTCACATCAGCACCGGCACCATCCTCGCCGGCGCCCTCTGTCTCCATTGGCTCAGCCGAAGATGGGTCTGAAGAACGAAGAGGGGAGGAAAATCAATCAAAAATCCAAGAAAGGAAAAACGGAAGAAGCAGAACCCAAGGGAAAGTTTCTGGGCAAGTGGATTACCTGCGCCAAGATCTTCAGTTGCGGCTGCGGTCGCTGCAGGATCAGTAGTGCCATCCCTTGCCGGAGAGTCCCCCCTTGCCGGAGAGCGCTCCCTTGCCGGGGACTCCTCCCTTGGCGACGCAGTCGAAGCAGGTAGCACTTCGGAACCGGCCTCCGGGCGCTCCTGATGAGGCTGCTCTGCTCCTGCACAAGTCAACAAGCAAGATATCAACAAAGGAAAAAGCACTCAAGCGCGCCCGGCAGCAGAAGGCTAAACTATGAACTTACGCTGGGGGCTGCGCTGAGGGCTGCTTGGAGGGGTGATTGCCGGGTCCGTCAAGGTGGTCTCGGACCCACCTCCTGCTGACACGATGGGGTCATCCTCGATGACGATCACCGCGGCCTTGGCCCTCTTCGCCGCTCTCTGGGCCAGTGTTCTGAAAAGAAAGGAGTCCAGATTGGAGCAAGTCAGATACAAGATATAAACAACAAGATTGAAGGATTATTAGAGCACCAAAGAAACTCACTCTTCTTCCTCCTCGTCGGAGCTGAGCGCGGAGAGATCGAAGTCCAGCCCTCCTCCGGTGCGGTGAGGTGGAGGAGTAGGATCCCTTGCCCGCTTGGCGGGGGCAGTGGCAGTGGCCTGGGAAGATCCCGCTCCAGTTGCCGCTGTTGCGTGAGGCGCTCCCGCGGCAACATTGCTTGCCGCGGTAGAGCGCGTCGCGTGGCTCGGTGGTTGTGGAGCCGGCTGCCGCCCCGATGCGTCCCCGGCCCTGCGAAGGCGCCTCCTTGGCGGGGCCGGGGGCTCCACCTGCGGCAAGCTCTCTGAAGGCTCAGCCTCCTCCTCGCCGGCCTCGCTCGACTCGGATTCAGAACCGGCAGGCTCCTCTTTGCCCATGAACTCCGCGCGTTCGGCAAGGTTTGCCGCCTCTGCAGCCTCCGCCTCCTCCACAGTAAACCCAAACACACCCGCAGCAGCTGCGGCCGCAGCCTCTTCCGCCCTAGTAGTGATAAGCTGCAGTTCCTCGTCGGTGGTGTCATGGGTGAGGCTCTTCTGCTCGTCGGCGCAGACCGGCACTTCCTCCAAGGTGTCGAAGAACGCTTGCACAACGTAATCCGCAGGCTCTTGCCAAGTTGGGACGATGCCGTGTGAATCGCACAACGGCATCATGGCGCGGATCTGGTCAAGCGAAGAGTTATTGCACAAAGGAACTACGCCCCTCGGCAGTGTGAATGGGTGCTGGGGGTCGCGCTTGAATAATTCCAAGAGCATTGCATCCAACTCCAAGACGGTGAAGTTGTAGTTGAGGCCCGGCCGCAGCCTCATGATGTCCGCCGAATTCTTGAATTCCCAGGTGGGCCTCCCCCTCTCCTGCAGGGGGGCAATGTGGCGGCGGAGGAAATCTGCCCCGACTGCACCTACGGTGAGCCCGGCAAGCCTGAGGCGAAGAATCCTAGTGATGGCGATCTTCAGCCTCTCGTCTTTCGGGGCCACGTTGCTCCAGTCATTGCTGCGCACTATTGGAGTTTGGCGCATGGCGGTGAAGGGCTACGGATCCTCCTCGACGATCCAACACCACTCCGCTCTCCACTCCTCCCACTTGCTGCGGAGCTCACCCTCCAAGTACGCATCCTTCTTGCCGACTCTCGAGATCCAAGCAATCCCTCCGGCAAGCGGCTCTCCTCTCTCTACCCGAGGCATGAAGTAATGGCGGAAAAGGGCTACACTAGGGTGGACTCCGACAAAGTTTTCGCACAAGTGTGCGAAAACTGCCATGGTCAGGACAGCATTGGGGGTGAAGTCAAGGAGGCGGAAGCCATATGTGTTCATAATGTCACAAAAGAATTCCGAGAAGGGCGGGCAGAGCCCGCAATAGAAGAATAGCGGGAAGAACGGGTACCCATTTGGAGCCGACTCCGAGGCAGCGGCCGGGAGTACCCTCGTGCGCGGATGCGCACGCGTCTCCATCGCCCAAAAGAGGTAGAAGTACTCCCTCAGCTCCTGCACGCTGAGATGGGGGGTGAAGATCGCCCGCTCCTCCGCAGCGCCGCGAGCCGCTGCGCCTCGGCCGACTTCACGCCCTTTCCCTTGTCGGCTTTCGGGGCCATGGTGGAGGTGGTGGGGAAGGTCGACGGCGTGGTGATGCTGGTGGCAATGGGGGGGCGGAACGCTGCTCTCTCGGCTTCGAGAAGAAGGGGGGAGCGGCGGAGTTTGTGAAGAAGGAGTAGCAGCAACTAGCAAGGGGGAACGAACTGCCCCTGTTTCCTCTGCTTATAAAGAGGGACAGGGCGGACGTTTCAGCCTTCCAAATAAACAACCACCCACGATCTCTCCCACGATGCCGCATTCAACGCGTGCCGTTATGGGAGAGTGCGGTGGATACGGAACAAGATTTGGCGTGGCCCAGCCCGCGTGTGCCCGTGCCCTGTCTTGGGCCTGGCCCAACAGCGCTCGGCATCGTGTCTGGCCCAGGCCCGAGGGCTCCCGTCGGTGTACTAGAATAGGGGTACCCTAGTACCCCGAACTTGTGCACGGGCAGTTGCAGCACCTCGCGGCAAAGGCTTGCCGGGCGAACGCCAAGATCCCCCAAGGTTCCCTTGGAGCCATCCAAGAACAAAGTATTTAAGCTAAGGAGACAAGACCCCGGCAAGAGGAGCTTGCCGGGAAGGCCAACCAAGACGCTCCAAGGAGCTTGCCGCGACGCGCCACTCGCTCCGGCAAGGCAGCAAGGCCCCGGCAAGAGGAGCTTGCCGGGAAGACTAAACAAGGTACACCGAGGCCCGGTGAGCGACGAGCTTCTGGGCCCAACGAAGATAACGATAGCGGCAAGGCGCTTGCCGCGGCTGGCGGCCACTCTGCGTCCACGCTCCAGCGCATCCACCAATGTGTCGCTCTGGGGGCCTCTCCGGGCGCGCGTGGTGGGAGGCTGTGCAGCCAGCAGTGCGCAGTGGCATGCGGAGCTGACAAGATCACCATCGTGGCGAACGGTGGCGCCCCTAACGGTCCTTTTCTGCACTGTTCGAGCGACTCAGACGGGCATTTAATGCCCTTGTCCCCTACCGTCAGGGTTAGGTAGGGTGCACTGTACAAGCAACTATATCAACTACCTCGCTTTTTACGTTTTTACCCTCCTCTGCGTTGCCACCTGTCGGTGACCCCTTTAGCGTATAAAAGGAGGCCCATGCGCAACGTAGAGGGGGTTCGGTTCGGAGCCTCCGACAGTCAGCTTCGATTCATTGGTAGCCCAGAAAACATCACACTCTCGCTTTGGAGAGCAAGAACACCAGATAATACAACCAGACAAGCAGCAGTAGGAGTGTTATCTCTCCGGAGAGCTCTGAAGCTGGGTAAACTGCTCGTGTGCCCTCGATCTGCTCTTCGTGCGACCTCCGCCCCCTGCCGAACCGAAAGGGGCCCGATCCACAGGCCCCATAGGTGTTCGTGGATCAGTTCACCCCGACAGGTGTCATAATAGTCAATGGAAACACGGAGTGCTCCCTTTGTACTAAGGAGCACACTACGACCCTTGCAGTGGAAGTCCAGAATGGCGTTATCAAGCCAAATACTACATTGGCAGTCAAGCCCCCAAACACTGTTAAACGCATCTGATCTACCCTGCAGAGCGACGATCAAGTCCGTCAGGAGCTCGATTAGCAGTTTGGCCTCCGTCTTAGCCCCAACCGCATCGCCGCATATGTACCACGCGTACATAACTACGCACTAAAGATACCATGGGCAAAGAGGAGGCATACTAAAAATAAAATCCACAATACGGATCGACCCTATGTGGACCTCCATATCATTTCTTTTCTCTTTCCCTTATTTTTTCTTTTTTAGGTTCCTTAAAACCACGTCAAATTTTGATGGTACCAAGGGCACCGTTTCCAGTCCCTTTATGAAAAATCGATCGTTGATCCTCTTGAAGGATCACACACCAAGGAGCAATCCGGCGCAGACGTGTGGCAGAGTATCTAAAGAATCTTTAAAGATCGCCTCTTCCTCTTTAGGACCCATACACAGCTTTCCCTGGTATTCGGCATGTAAAATAGCCTTGATGCTTGTCACATCATTTGTAAAAATACGTTTTGACGTATCAATCAGACTATAATGGAAACAGTCTTTCGCCCAACATACTCGGTACTGGCTTATTTCCTAATCCGTATTCCATCCTTTTTTCTCTCTCGTTTGATTGCCATGTACACCTTGGTACGACTAAATCGCCAGGGGCTCCGTTCGGCCACATACATCTCTTAAAAATAAAATAAGTCTGAAACACTTTTACAGTGCAAATTTGGCATCACGAATATAGCATTATATGCATCGGCTCCGAATCATGTCTTTGGTCAATAGTTGGGTTGCCCGGCTCCTGTGGTTATTGCCTTATGTTCCGCTTGTTCGGCTAAGGCAGTAAAGGGAGAACTACTGCGATTGTGTTTCCTGCTCATCTAGATAAACACCTCAGTAGAGAAAGCCAAAAACTGACTGTGATGGTGTGGGGAGAGCTGGTCAACTATTCGGCGACTAACTACAAATCTCTTGCGATTTTTCCTGCATTATGCGAAGGACCGGTCTGCCCGGTCAGGCGTCTACAGCACCCAAGTTCGGATAATCGAGCAACACCAGGGGCTGCGCCTATAACCTGATTATCAAACTCCTATGGTTAAGTGAGAGCAATAAAGCCGCATAGTCTGATTGCATGGTTCGTCGCACTGACACCTCCTTTAAGGACTACGCTGGTTGGGTCAAGTGTGTCTAGGTGCCATTCCGAACACCCCGTACTACCTACGTGGGGGCTGAAGCCGATGACTGACCAACCCTCAGATACCGTAAACGGCTGCACAGGAGGAAAGAATTTTAAAGTAAAACAAACAACACATTATACATAAGCCTTGTTTTGTAATACAAAGTACTGGCATTACAGGTGCATTCATTCAAAAATAGTGTCCTTCAAACACTGGCCCTCTACGATGCGGGAACCCTCCAAGACTTCATCGAAATACCGCTCTAGCGTGCGATGCTCCTTGCCCGCGAGCGGTCCCTCAGTTGCCAGCTTGATGGTGTTCATCTTCGCCCACTGCACCTTGTCACGGGCGAAGGCCATCCGGGCACCTTCGATACAGGCCGACCGCTTTATGGCATCAAGCCGGGGGCAGGCACTGACGAGCCACTTCACGAGCCCGAAGTAATTGCCGGATATGGGTTCAACTAGCCAAAGTCGGACTATAACATCCTTCATGTCCAGTTCGGCCACCCTATGTAGCTCGGTCAGCTGCTTCAGCTGATCGCTGAAGGACACCGGATGCTCTAGTGCAAGGTACTGCGACCAGAACAGCTTCTCCGTTGAACTCCCCTCTTTGGCTTGGAAGAACTCCGCAGCATCGGCAATACTCCGGGGTAGATCTACAAACGCACCTGGAGAACTCCAAACGCGGGTCAATAATATGTACCTCCTCCTTACAAATTTGCTTTGCATGTTGAAGGCCTTACCCATCGTGATCTTCTTTGCTTCTTGGATCTCCCGGCATGCGCCTTGGGCTTCAACCTGGTCTGCCTTCACACTTTGGAGGGCCTCAGCAAGTTTGGAATCTCGATCCGAAAGCTTGCGCTCTACGGACTCACATTTGCCTATGGCATCCTTGAGCTCTTGCTGGACTTCCGCCACTTGTGACTCATGCTTTCGGTGGGCGGCTTGTTCGTCTTCCAACTCCTTCTTGGCCTCAGCCAGCTTGTTCTTGAGGGTCTCAACCTAGGACGCGTCAGCTGTGAGCATGATTATAAAACTCAGCAAGATAACATAACAACAAGTAAATATCATGTCAGATGTGAATAGTTATCGCATACCTTCCTTCTCCTCCAACCGTTTGTTGGTGCGGATAAGCTCTTCATCGGCTCGCTTCAGCCGCCACTTTAGTCCGGACACTTCATTAGCATGGGCAGTTGCCGCTAACTTCGAAGCCTGTTTGTTCAAATAAGCATGTACGATAATCTCCTGAGAAATATTCGATCCTCTGTTCGGCCTTTCTTAGCAAACGCCGAACAGAGTCTTAGGGGCTGCTAACTATGCACAGACATTCTTTTTATAGTTACATCACGTACCTCAAAGCCTGTTAGAAGGCTAGTGTAGGCCTCGTTCAATCCGCTCTTAGCGGACCGAACCCTTTCAACCACTGCACCCATAAGGGTACGATGTTCCTCAATGATGGAGGCGCTCTGAAGCGCTTCCATCAGAGTGTACGGCGCCTCTGGATTGACATAGGTCGCCGGTGGGGTCAACGCACCCCCTTCTTTCGAAGGAGGCTGCTCGCCTGATTCCGGAGCCGTAGTGGCCTCCGGAATGATATTTGGTTGGGGGCCGAATTGGGCATGGCCCCCATTGCCAGTCTCCACGGGGGTCAGTTCCCCCATGTTTTGGGCGTCCGAGGTATTACCCTCTAGCGCCACCTTGACGGCTTCCCGCACCTCTCCATGGCCTGGGGGGTCCTTCGGGACAACACTTCAGTGTTGTCCGTAGCAGCGGGTGGGGACGCCGGCGGAGGCGACTTGCTCTCCATCATGTGTGAGCCCAGCGAATTCCCAGAAGACGATGGTTGCCGGGGGAGATCGCGGGCCGGACTAAAATACATGATTTTGTGTGTTAGGATCACAAGGCATAAAACCGGATACATACATTATCCTTAAATACTTACGATTCGGCCGAAGGCTTTGGCCTGGGGTTCCATTCGGGGACGGCTTCGGTGTCCAATTCCGAATCGTCTGAAAGGGAGAGTTTCCCCTTCTTGGATGCTTTCGCCTATAGATCTGCGGAAGCTCCCCTTTTCTTCTTTCCCCCTTGGGGGGAGAATTGTGCTCCTCCTCTTCCTCCTCGTCTTCATCATGGGAGGAGAGAGCTTCGGTATCTTCGGATGATATGTCCGAAGCACCTTTGCGGTGAAGGCCACTTCGGACCTCCTTGCCCTTCTTCTTGGCCTTCTTTTCCGATGCCTGGTACGACGCTGGAACCAGCATCTTCGTCATAAGAGGAATAGCTGGGTCTTCGGGCAGGGGAGTCAGACACTTGATCCACTCTGCCTTCTTCGTCCAGCCCAGGGGGACAAGGGGAAGGTTTAAACTTACTCTTTGGATCCACAAATCAAAGATATGATTAGAAATCTGAAAAACTTACTAGAGTGGCTGGATGAGCGCAGTCGTGGCCGAGGTCTTTGGTCGTTGGCGGCCATGACTTTTGGGCCTTGAACAACATTTTCCATATATCTTTGTGCTTCGTGCCAAAGAACCGCTGCAAGGTCCGGGGACTTGCCGGATCAAACTCCCACATATGGGGAGTCCGACGTTGGCAGGGGAGAATCGGGCGAAACAGCATCACCTGGATCATGCTGGCAAGGCTGGTGCTCTTGTCCACCATGCTCTTGATGCGCTTTTGCAGCATCATCACCTCGTCGGATGACGCCCAATCTAGGCCCTTCTTGAGCCATGATGTGAGCCGCATTGGTGGACCGGTTTTGAACTCAGGACTGGCGGCCCATGTGGTGTTGCGAGGTTCTATAACATAGAACCACTCCTGTTGCCACCCCTTCACGGTATCTATGAAGGTCCCCTTGGGAGAGGTGACGCTAGGGAGCTTGCTCACCATGGCGCCGCTGCACTCCACGTGTTGACCCTCGACCACCTTCGGCTTAATGTTGCAGACCTTGAGCCATAGGCCGAAGTGGGGGGGGGGGGGTGCGGAGGAATGCCTCACACTAGACGATGAACACCGAGATGTTGAGGAATGAATTTGGGGCTAGATCGTGGAAATCTAGCCCGTAATAGTACATGAGTCCATGGACGAAAGGGTGGAGAGGAAACCCTAGCCCGCGAAGGAAGTGGGGAATGAATACCACCCTCTCATTATGCTCTGGTGTGGGAATGATCTGCTTTTCGGCAGGGAGCCGATGGACAATTTCCTTGGCTAAATACCCCGCCTCCCAGAGTTCTTTAATGTGCTCCTCCGTGACGGAGGAGGCCATCCACTTGCCATGTGCTCCAGATCCGGACATGGTTGGAGAGTTTGCTGGGGATGGAAAGGGTTGAAGCTTGGCGTTGGAGATCGAGAGCAGATGGGCTGAGGAGGAAGAAGGTGTGGGGTAAAAAGGTGAATCCTTGTGTCCTTATAAAGGCAGTGAATATCAAGCATCCTCCCACGAGCCTTAAAATTCGCCTACTCCCCAGGAGTCATGCGAGTGGCATGGTTGGATTACCCAAATCCATATTGATTAGAATCCCGCAATAAGGGGACATGATCTCTTCTTTGACAAGACGTGTCAATGAATATTGATACGTCTCCGTCGTATCTACTTTTCCAAACACTTTTGCCCTTGTTTTGGACTCTAACTTGTATGATTTGAATGGAACTAACCCGGACTGACGTTGTTTTCAGCAGAATTGCCATGATGTTGTTTTATGTGTAGAAAACAAATATTCTCGGAATGACTTGAAACTCCACGGAACATCTTAGAAAAAATAATAAAAATCCTTGCCAAAGATGAAGACCAGGGGGCCCACACCCTTCTCACGAGGGTGGGGGCGCGCCCCCTAGGGTGCGCCCCCTACCTCGTGGGCCCCCTGTTGACCCTCCGATGCCAACTCCAACTCTATATATTTGCTTTCGGAGAGAGAAAAATAAGAGAGAAGAAATCATCGCGTTTTATGATACGGAGCCGCCGCCAAGCCCTAAAACCTCTCGGGAGGGCTGATCTGGAGTCCGTTCGGGGCTCCGGAGAGGGGGATTCGTCGCCGTCGTCATCATCAACCATCCTTCGTCACCAATTTCATGATGCTCACCACCGTGCATGAGTAATTCCATCGTAGGCTTGCTGGACGGTGATGGGTTGGATGATATTTATCATGTAATCGAGTTAGTTTTGTTAGGGTTTGATCCCTAGTATCCATTATGTTCTGAGATTGATGTTGCTATGACTTTGCTATGCTTAATGCTTGTCACTAGGGCCCGAGTGCCATGATTTCAGATCTGAACCTATTATGTTTTCATGAATATATGTGAGTTCTTGATCCTATCTTGCAAGTCCATAGTCACCTACTATGTGTTATGATCCGGCAACCCCGAAGTGACAATAATCGGGACCACTCCCGTGATGACCATAGTTTGAGGAGTTCATGTATTCACTATGTGCTAATGCTTTGTTCCGGTTCTCTATTAAAAGGAGGCCTTAATATCCCTTAGTTTCCAATAGGACCCCGCTGCCACGGGAGGGTAGGACAAAAGATGTCATGCAAGTTCTTTTCCATAAGAACATATGACTATATACGGAATACATGCCTACATTACATTGATGAATTGGAGCTAGTTCTGTGTCACCCTATGTTATGACTGTTACATGATGAACCGCATCCGGCATACTTATCCATCACTGATCCAGTGCCTACGAGTTTTCCATATACTGGTTTACGCTTATTTACTTTTCCGCTGCTACTGTTACAATCACTACAAAATACCAAAAATATTACTTTTGCTGTCTTTACTTTTGTTGCCGCTACCACCACTATCATATTACTTTGCTACTAAACACTTTGCTGCAGATACTAAGTTTCCAGGTGTGGTTGAATTGACAACTCGGCTGCTAATACTTGAGAATATTCTTTGGCTCCCCTTGTGTCGAATCAATAAATTTGGGTTGAATACTCTACCCTCGAAAGCTGTTGCGATCCCATATACTTGTGGGTTATCAAATACCGCGTCTCGAAACGCGGAACAGGAGGTTAGAAAATGGTTCAAAATAATAATAAGGCCAAAACACAATACCTTGCCGAAAAAGTTGTCAGAAGACATAACCTATTTTTGTTTAAAGTGTTTTGCCCTCGTGGACCAGGGCTGTAATTATTGTACAAGACCCGGATATAGTTCTTTTGATTAACTACTTTGGAGTATTAGGAGGAGGAACCTGCCTTGCAATGCCGAAGACAATATGCACACCGGACACATCGTCATTGACGCCTGGTTCAGGGGCTACCGAGGGAGTCCTGGATTAGGGGATCCCCGGGCGTCCGGGATATGTAACGTGGGCCAGACTGGTGGGTTGTGAAGATACAAGAGAGAAGGCTTTGCCCCGTGTCCGGATGGGACTCTCCTTGGTGTGGAAGGCAAGCTTGGCGTTCGGATATGAAGATTCCTTTCTCTGTAAACCGGCTCTGTACAAACCCTAGCCCCCTCCGGTATCTATATAAACCAGAGGGTTTAGTCCATAGAGGCAGTCATAATCATACATGCTAGACATCTAGGGTTTAGCCATTACGATCTCGTGGTAGATCAACTCTTGTAACCCCTACACTCATAAAAGTCAATCAAGCGGGGCGTAGGGTTTTACCTACATCAAGAGGCCCCGAACCTGGGTAAATATCGTGTCCCCTACCTCCTGTTACCTTCGATCCTTAGACGCATAGTTCGGGACCCCCTACCCGAGATCTGCCGGTTTTGACACCGAAAGCACACCCACCGCACATGCTGCAGCTAGCTAGTTAGCATGCCCCATGCACGCTCGCAGACGGACGCACCCAACACAACAAGCTAGCATGTGTGCACGCTCCCCCGTGTCCCATGCTTGTCCCAGAGCACTCGCCCGTGCCTGGACGTGCTCGCATGCAATGTCCCGACGACGGCTAGGGTTTGAGAGGGGATCAGGATGAGAGGAGGAGCAGGGTAGGTGAGGAAGAGAGAACTCGAGGGAGAAGGGGATTGATCTCATTCACTTTCAACATGCCGTAACATGGAGTACAATGATGCAGCTTGAACTACGTCAGTATTTCCCCAAAGAGGAACAGATGATGCAGGACAGCTACAGTAGGTATTTCTCTCAGTGATGAGACCAAGGTTATCGAACCAGTAGGAGAACCACGCAACACTATGTAAATGGTACCTGCACACAAAGAACAAATACTTGCAACCCGGTGTAAAAGAAGGGTTGTTAATCCCTCCCGGTTAAAAAGATAGATAAAATTGTAGTAGATTAGATAAATAGATCTCGTGGGAATGCGAGATAAAATAAATACATAAAAATTGCAGGAAGGTATTTTTGGGTTTTTGGATTAATATAACTGAAAATAAAAGCGAATAAAAATAGATCTCGAAGGCAAATATGATAAAGAAGAGACCTAGGGCCGTAGATTTCACTAGTGGCTTCTCTCGAGAAAAATAGCATACAGTGGGTAAACAAATTAATGTTGGGCAATTGATAGAACTTCAAATAATCATGACGATATCCAGGCAACGATCATTATATGGGCATCACGGCCAACATTAGTAGACTGACTCCTGCCTACATCTTCTACTATTAATCCACACATCGACCGCTATCCAACATGCATCTAGTGTATTAAGTTCATGGAAAACGGAGTAATGCAATAAGAACGATGACATGATGTAGACAAGATCTATTCATGTAGGCATAGACCCCATCTTATTATCCTTAATAGCAACCATACATACGTGTCATTTCCCCTTCTATCACTGGGATTGAGCACCGTAAGATTGAACCCATCACAAAGCACCTCTTCACATGGCAAGAAAATTCTATCTAGTCGACCTAACTAAACCAAAGATTCGAAGAAGAAATACGAGGCTATAAGTAATCATGCATATAAGAGATCAAAACTCAAATAACTTTCATGGATAAAAGAGATATGATCATAAACTCAAAGTTCATCGGATCCCAACAAACACACCGCAAAAAGAGTTACATCAAATAGATCTCCAAGAGACCATTGTATTCAGAATGAAAAGAGAGATAAAGCCATCTAGCTACTGCCTACGGACCCGTATGTCTACAATGAACTACTCACGCATCATCGAAGAGGCACCAATGAAGATGATGAATCCCTCCGTGACGGTGTCTAGATTGGCTATGTGGTTTCTGGAACTTGCGGCGGCTGGAATTGTGTTTCGTCGACTCCCCTAAGGTTTTTGGAATATTGGGGTATTTATAGAGCAAAGAGGCAGTGCAGGACGCCACCGAGGTGGGCACAAAACCCACCAGGGTGCGGGCACGCCCAGGTGGGTTGTGCCCCCCTCCGGGTGTTGGGAAACATAGCATGCAATTTCAAAAAATTTCCTACGCTCACACAAGATCTATCTAGGAGATGCATAGGAACGAGGGGAGGAGAGTGTGTCCATGTACCCTCGTAGACTGAAAGCGGAAGCGTTTTACAACGTGGTTGATGTAGTCGAACTTCTTCTCGTTCCAATCGATCAAGCACCGAACGTACGACACCTCTGAGTTCTGCACACGTTCAGCTCAATGATGTCCCTCGAACTCTTGATCTAGCAAAGTGTCAAGGAATAGTTCCGTCAGCATGATGGCGTGGTGATGGTGATGGTGAAGTGATCTGCGCAGGGCTTTGCCTAAGCACTACGAAGATATGACTGCAGGCGTAAACTGTGGAGGGGGGCGCCGCACACGGCTAAGAATTGTTGGTGTGTGTTCTAGGCGCCCCTCCCCACGTATATATATAGGTGGGAGGGGGAGGGGGACTGCCTTGGGGCTCCCCAAGTAGGAGGAATCCTTCTTGGGGGCCTTGTCCAGTTCGCCCCCCTACCATAATTACTAGAGGGGGAAGGAAGGAGGAGGGAGGAGGGAAGGAAGGGGGAGGCCGAATCCCTCCCCTTCATTCTCTCTTCTCCTCTTTCCTTCCCTTTCTGGTTCAGCCTATATGGGGGGCGCAACAACCCATGTTGGCTGCTGTGTTTCCCCTCTTGGCCCATTAGGCCCATATCTTTGCCGGGGGTGCCCGTAACCCCTTTCCGTTGACCCGATATGTACCCGGTACCCCCGAAACACTCCTGGTGTCCAAATACTATCATCCTATATATCAATCTTTACCTCTTGACCATTTTGAGACTCCTCGTCATGTCCGTGATCTCATCCAGGACTCCGAACAAAATTCGGTCACATAATCACATAACTCATAAAATTCAAAATCGTCATCGAATGTTAAGTGTGCGGACCCTACGGGTTCGAGAACTATGTAGACATGACCGAGACACCTCTCCGGTCAATAACAAATAGCGGAACCTAGATGCTCATATTGGCTCCTACATATTCTACAAAGATCTTTATCGGTCGAACCGTAATGACAACATACATTATTCCCTTTGTCATCGGTATGTTACTTGCCCGAGATTCGATCGTCGGTATCTTCATACCTAGTTCAATCTTGTTATGGGAACGTTTCTTTACTCGTTTTTTAATACAACATCCCACAACTAACTCATTACTCACTTTGCTTGCAAGGCTTCTTATGATGTGTATTACCGAGAGGGCCCAGAGACACCTCTCCGATACTCGGAGTGACAAATCCTAATCTTGATTTATGCCAACACAACAAAAACCTTCGGAGATACCTATAGAGCATCTTTATAATCACACAGTTATGTTTTGACATTTGATACACACAAGGCATTCCTCCAGTATCCGGGAGATGCATAATCTCATAGTCGAAGGGATATGTATATGACATGAAGAAAGCAATAGCAATAAAACTGAATGATCAATATGCTAAGCTAACAGATGGGTCTGTCAATCACATCATTCTCCTAATAATGTGATCCCGTTTATCAAATGACAACACATGTCTATGGTTAGGAAACTTAACCATCTTTGATTAACGAGCTAGTCTAGTAGAGGCTTACTAGGGACACGGTGTTTTGTCTATGTATCCACACATGTATCAAGTTTCTGGCTAATAAAATTCTAGCATGAATAATAAACATTTATCATGATATAAGGAAATATAAAATAACAACTTTATTATTGCCTCTAGGGCATATTTCCTTCAGTCTCCCACTTGCACTAGAGTTAATAATCTAGTTCACATTGTCCTATGATTTAACACCAATAGTTCACATCTTTATGTGATTAACACCTATAGTTCACATCGCCATGTGACCAACACCCAAAGAGTTCACTAGATTCAATAATCTAGTTCACATCGCTATGTGATTAACACCCAAAGAGTACTAAGGTGAGATCATGTTTTGCTTGTCAGAGAAATTTAGTTAATGAGTGTGCCACATTTAGATCCATATGTATTTTGCAAATTTCTATGTCTACAATGCTCTGCATGGAGCTAATCTAGCTAATTGCTCCCACGTTCAATATGTATCTAGATTTAGACTTAGAGTCATCTAGATCAGTGTCAAAGCTTGCATCGACGTAACTCTTTACGACAAACTCCCTATCACCTCCATAATCGAGAAACATTTCCTTATTCCTCTTAGGTAACTAAGGATAATTTTGACCACTGTCCAGTGATCTACTCCTGGATCACTATTGTACCCCCTTGCCAAACTCATGGTAAGGTACACAATAGGCCTGGTATACAACATGGCATACTTTATAGAACCTATGGCTGAGGCATAGGGAATTACCTTCATTCTCTCTCTATCTTCTGCCGTGGTCGGGCTTTGAGTCTTACAAGGCAAGAACCCTTTCTTTGACTGATCCATTTTGAACTTCAAAATCTTGTCAAGGTATGTGATTTGTGAAAGTCCTATTAAGCGTCTCGATCTATCCGTATAGATCTTAATGCCTAATAAATAAGCTTCCACTCACTTTCTTGTAAATACAGGCTTCTCTGAAAGTCTGTATAAAACCATATGCTTTGATCACCTCATCAAAGCGTATATTCCAACTCCGAGCTGCTTGCACTAGTCCAAAGATGGATCGCTGAAGCTTGCACACTTTGTTAGGACCTTTAGGATCGACAAAACCTTCTCGTTGCATCATATACAACTCTTCTTTTAGAAATCCATTAAGGAATGCAGTTTTGACGTCCATTTGCCAGTTTCATAATCATAAAATGCGGCAATTTCTAACATGATTCAGACAGACTTAAGAATCTCTACGGGTGAGAAATTCTCATCGTAGTCAACTCCTTGAACTTGTCAAAAACCTTTTGCGACAAGTCGAGCTTTGTAGATGGTGACATTACCATCAGTGTATGTCTTCTTCTTGAAAATCCATTTATTCTCAATGGCTTGCCGATCATCGGGCAAGTCCACCAAAGTCCACACTTTGTTCTCATATATGGATCCTGTCTTAGATTTCATGGCCTCAAGCCATCTATCGGAATCTGGGATTATCATAGCTTCTTCATAGTTTGTAGGTTCATCATGGTCTAGTAACATGATTTCCAGAACAGGATTACCGTACCACTATGGTGCGGAACGTGCTTTGGTTGACCTACAAGTTTTGGTAGTAACTTGATCTGAAGTTTCATGATCATTATCATTAGGTTCCTCTCTAGTTGGTGTAGGCATAACGAGAACGGTTTTTTGTGATGAGCTACTTTCCAATTCGAGAGAAGGTACAGTTACCTCATCAAGTTCTACTTTCCTCCCACTCACTTCTTTTAAGAGAAACTCCTTTTCTAGAAAGGATCCATTCTTAGCAACAAAGATCTTCCCTTCGGATTTGTGGTAGAAGGTGTACCCAACAGTTTCTCAATGGCTTCTAATCTAGCTAATTGCTCCCACATTCAATATGTATCTAGATTTAGACTTAGAGTCATCTAGATCAGTGTCAAAGCTTGCATCGACGTAACTCTTTACGACAAACTCCCTATCACCTCCATAATCGAGAAACATTTCCTTATTCCTCTTAGGTAACTAAGGATAATTTTGACCACTGTCCAGTGATCTATTCCTGGATCACTATTGTACCCCCTTGCCAAACTCATGGTAAGGTACACAATAGGCCTAGTATACAACATGGCATACTTTATAGAACCTATGGCTGAGGCATAGGGAATTACCTTCATTCTCTCTCTATCTTCTGCCGTGGTCGGGCTTTGAGTCTTACAAGGCAAGAACCCTTTCTTTGACTGATCCATTTTGAACTTCAAAATCTTGTCAAGGTATGTGATTTGTGAAAGTCCTATTAAGCGTCTCGATCTATCCTTATAGATCTTAATGCCCAATAAATAAGCTTCCACTCACTTTCTTGTAAATACAGGCTTCTCTGAAAGTCTGTATAAAACCATATGCTTTGATCACCTCATCAAAGCGTATATTCCAACTCCGAGCTGCTTGCACTAGTCCATAGATGGATCGCTGAAGCTTGCACACTTTGTTAGGACCTTTAGGATCGACAAAACCTTCTTGTTGCGTCATATACAACTCTTCTTTTAGAAATCCATTAAGGAATGCAGTTTTGACGTCCATTTGCCAGTTTCATAATCATAAAATGTGGCAATTGCTAACATGATTCAGACATACTTAAGAATCTCTACGGGTGAGAAATTCTCATCGTAGTCAACTCCTTGAACTTGTCAAAAACCTTTTGTGTCAAGTCGAGCTTTGTAGATGGTGACATTACCATCAGTGTATGTCTTCTTCTTGAAGATCCATTTATTCTCAATGGCTTGCCGATCATCGGGCAAGTCCACCAAAGTCCACACTTTGTTCTCATATATGGATCATGTCTTAGATTTCATGGCCTCAAGCCATCTATCGGAATCTGGGATTATCATAGCTTCTTCATAGTTTGTAGGTTCGTCATGGTCTAGTAACATGATTTCCAGAACAGGATTACCGTACCACTATGGTGCGGAACGTGCTTTGGTTGACCTACGAGTTTTGGTAGTAACTTGATCTGAAGTTTCATGATCATTATCATTAGGTTCCTCTCTAGTTGGTGTAGGCATCACGAGAACGGTTTTCTGTGATGAGCTACTTTCCAATTCGAGAGAAGGTATAGTTACCTCATCAAGTTCTACTTTCCTCCCACTCACTTCTTTTAAGAGAAACTCCTTTTCTAGAAAGGATCCATTCTTAGCAACAAAGATCTTCCCTTCGGATTTGTGGTAGAAGGTGTACCCAACAGTTTCTTTTGGGTACCCTATGAAGATGCACTTCTCGGATTTGGGTTCGAGCTTATCGGGCTGAAGCTTTTTCATATAAGCATCGCAACCCCAAACTTTAAGAAACGACAACTTAGGTTTCTTGACAAACCACAGTTCATACGGTGTCGTCTCAACGGATTTAGATGGTGCCCTATTTAACGTGAATGTAGCTGTCTCTAATGCATAACCCCAAAACGATAGTGGTAAATCGGTAAGAGACATCATAGATCGCACCATATCTAATAAATTACGATTATGACGTTCGGACACACCATTATGCTATGGTGTTCCATGTGGCGTGAGTTGTGAAACTATTCCACATTGTTTTAAATGAAGGCTAAACTCGTAACTCAAATATTCGCCTCTGCGATCAGATCGTAGAAAATTTATTTTCTTGTTACGATGATTCTCCACTTCACTCTGAAATTCTTTGAACTTTTCAAATGTTTCAGACTTGTGTTTCATCAAGTAGATATTCCCATATCTGCTTAAATCATCTGTGAAGGTCAGAAAATAATGTTGCACGTCGTGAGCTTCAACACTTATGAGACCACATACATTGGTATGTATTATTTCCAATAAGTCATTAGCTCGCTCCATTGTTCCGGAGAACGGAGTTTTAGTCATATTGCCCATGAGGCATGGTTCGCAAGTATCAAATGATTCATAATCAAGTGATTTCAAAAGCCATCTGCATAGAGTTTCTTCATGCGATTTACACCAATATGACCTAAACGGTAGTGCCACAAATATGTTGCACTATCATTATCAACTTTGCATCTTTTGGCATCAAGATTATGAATATGTGTATTACTATGATCGAGATTCAATAAACCATTTACACTGGGTGTATGACCATAGAAGGTTTTATTCATGTAGACAGAACAACAGTTATTTTCTCACTTAAATGAATAACCGTATTGCAATAAACATGATCCAATCATATTCATGCTCAACGCAAACACCAAATAGCATTTATTTGGGTTTAACACTAATCCCAAAGGTAGAGGGAGTGTGCAATGGTGATCTTATCAACCTTGGAATCACTTCCAACACACATCGTCACCTTTCTCTTACTAGTCTGTATTCATTCTGCAACTCCTGTTTTGAGTTACTAATCTTAGCAACTGAACTGGTATCAAATACCCTGGGGTTACTATGAACACTAGTAAAGTATACATCAATAACATGTATATCGAGTATACCTTTGTTCACTTTGCCATCCTTGTTATCCGCCAAGTATTTGGGGTAGTTCCGCTTCTAGTGACCATTCCCTTTGCAGTAGAAGCACTCAGTTTCAGGCTTAGGTCTAGCATTGGGATTCTTCACGAGAGTGGCAACTTGCTTGTCATTCTTCTTGAAGTTCCCTTTCTTTTCCTTTGCCCTTTTTCTTGAAACTAGTGGTCTTGCCAACCATTAACACTTGATGCTTTTTCTTCATTTCTACCTTCGCTGATTTCAGCATCGGGAAGAGCTCGGGAATCGTTTTCGTCATCCCTTGCATATTATAGTTCTTCATGAAGTTCTAGTAGCTTAGTGATAGTGAGTAGAGAACTCTGTCAATCACTATCTTATCTGAAAGATTAAATCCCACTTGATTCAAGCAATTGTACTACCCAGACATTCTGAGTACATGCTCACTGGCTGAGCCATTCTCCTCCATCTTGTAGGCAAAGTACTTGTCAGAGGTCTCATACCTCTCGACATGGGCATGAGTTTGAAATACCAATTTTAACTCTTGGAACATATTATATGCTCCATGGCGTTCAAAAAGTTTTTGAAGTCCCAGTTCTAAGCTGTAAAGCATGGTGCACTAAACTATCAAGTAGTCATCATACCGAGCTTGTCAAATGTTCATAATGTCTGCATCTGCTTCTGCAATAGGTCTTTCACCTAGCGGTGCATCAAGGACATAATTCTTCTATGCAGCAATGAGCATAATCCTCAGATCACGGACCCAGTCTGCATCATTGCTACTATCATCTTTCAACTTAGTTTTCTCTAGGAACATATAAAATCATAGGGGAGCTACAACGCGAGCTATTGATCTACAACATAGATATGCAAATACTATCAGGACTAAGTTCATCATAAATTAAGTTCATTTAATCAAATTACTTAAGAACTGTCACTTAGATAGACATCCCTCGACTCATCTAAATGATTACGTGATCCAAATCAACTAAACCATGTCCGATCATCACATGAGATGGAGTAGTCATCAATGGTGAACATCTCTATGTTGATCATATCTACTATATGATTCACGTTCGACCTTTTGGTCTCTAGTGTTTTGGGGCCATGTCTGTACAAGCTAGGTTCGTCAAGTTTAACCCAAGTATTCCGCATGTGCAAAACTATCTTGCACCCGTTGTATGTGAACGTAGAGCCTATCACACCCGATCATCACGGGGTGTCTCAGCACGATGAACTGTCGCAATGGTGCATACTCAGGGAGAACACTCATACCTTGAAATTTTAGTGAGGGGTCATCTTATAATGCTACCGCCGTACTAAGCAAAATAAGATACATAAAAGATAAACATCGCATGCAATCAAAATATGTGACATGATATGGCCATCATCATCTTGTGCCTTTGATCTCCATATCCAAAGCACCGTCATGATCTCCATTGTCACTGCCTTGACACCTTGATCTCCATCGTAGTGTCGTGGCCGTCTCGCCAACTATTGCTTCTACAACTATCGCTAACGCATAGTGATAAAGTAAAGCAATTACATTGTGTTTGCATTTCATACAATAAAGAGACAACCATAAGGCTCCTGCCGGTTTCCACTAACTTTTACGAAATAATGTATATCGCATCATGTATTGACCATATCACATCACAACATGCCCTGCAAAAACAAGTTAGATGTCCTCTACTTTGTTGTTGCAAGTTTTACGTGGCTGCTATGGGCTTCTAGCAAGAACCGTTCTTACCTATGCATCAAAACCACAACGGTGATTTATCAAGTTTGCTGTTTTAACCTTCAAAAAGGATCGGCCGTGGTCAAATTCGATTCAACTAAAGTTGGAGAAACAGACACCCGCCAGCCACCTTTATGCAAAACTAGTGGCATGTCTGTCGGTGGAACCGGTCTCATGAACATGGTCATGTAAGGTTTGTCCGAGACGCTTCATCCAACAATACCACCGAATCAAAATAAGACATTGGTGGTAAGCAGTATGACGATCACCGCCCACAACTCTTTGTGTTATGCTCGTGCATATCATCTACGCATAGACCTGGCTCGGATGCCACTATCGGGAAACATAGCATGCAATTTCAAAAAAAATCCTACGCTCACGCAAGATCTATCTAGGAGATGCATAACAACGAGAGGGGGAGAGTGTGTCCACGTATCCTCGATGACCGAAAGCGGAAGCGTTTGACAACGCGGTTGATGTAGTCGAACTTCTTCTCATTCCAACCGATCAAGCACTGAACGTATGACACATAATTATTGGTCGAACCGTAATGACAACATACATTATTCCCTTTGTCATCGGTATGTTACTTGCCCGAGATTCGATCGTCGGTATCTTCATACCTAGTTCAATCTCGTTACCGGCAAGTCTCTTTACTCGTTCCTTAATACATCATCCTGCAACTAACTCATTAGTCACTTTGCTTGCAAGGCTTCTTATGATGTGTATTACCGAGAGGGCCCAAAGATACCTCTCCGATACTCGGAGTGACAAATCCTAATCTCGATCTATGCCAACCCAACAAACACCTTTGGAGATACCTGTAGAGCATCTTTATAATCTCCCAGTTACATTGTGACGTCTGATAGCACACAAGGCATTCCTCTGGTATCCGGGATTTCCATAATCTCATAGTCGAAGGAATATGTATAAGACATGAAGAAAGCAATAGCAATAAAACTGAACAATCAATATGCTAAGCTAACAGATGGGTTTGTCCATCACATCATTCTCCTAATGATGTGATCCCATTTATCAAATGACAACACATGTTTATGGTTAGGAAACTTAACCATCCTTGATTAATGATCTAGTCTAGTAGAGGCTTACTAGGGACACGGTGTTTTGTCTATGTATCCAAACATGTATCAAGTTCCGGTTAATACAATTCTAGCATGAATAATAAACATTTATCATGATATAAAGAAATATAAAATAACAACTTTATTATTGCCTCTAGGGTATATTTCCTTCACGGGGCACCCCTCTGGTACTTCTTTAGCCCATCCTGTGTCTTCTGGCCTAGAAAAATTCTCCAAAAAGTTTCGCTGCGTTTGGACTCCGTTTGGTATTGATTTTCTACGAAGTAAAAAGCACGCAAAAACAGCAACTAGCACTGGATACTGTGTCAATAGGTTAGTCCCGAAAATGATATAAAGTTGCTATAAAATGATTGTAAAACATCCAAGAATGATTATATAACAGCATGGAACAATAAAAAATTATAGATACGTTGGAGACGTATCAGCATCCCCAAGCTTAATTCCTGCTCATTGTTGAGTAGGTTAATGATAAAAACAGAATTTTTTATGTGGAATGCTGCTTATCATGTTCATTACATATTCTTTTCTTTCGTAGCATGGACATTTGGACTTTTTATATGATTCAAAGCAATAGTCTAGTTTTGACATGAGGATTTCAATACTCAAGCATATCAACAAGCAACCATGTCTTTCAAAATATAAACACTAAAGCAAGTTATCCCTAGCCCATTATGCTCAATCATTGATCCATTCATGAAAAACACTCGCATATTAGCTACACCCAATGCTCAAGTACAATCATAGTGCCCCTTAGTTGGTGCTTTATAAGATAAGATGGAGAATCAAATAAAAACTAAAAATTGCATAAAGTAAATAGAAAGGCCCTTCATAGAGGGAAGTAGGGATTTGTAGAGGTGCCAAAGCTCAAAGCGGAAAAAGATAGAGATAAAACATTTTGGGTGGCATTACTTTCCTGTCAACAAAAATGATCGAGTAGTTCCCAATACTTTCCATGCTAGATATATCATAGGCGGTTCCCAAATAGAAAATAAAGTGTATTCCTTTTTCCACCACACTTTCACATTCCATGGTTAACCGAATCCACTAGTACCGTCCATACCAACACTTTCCAAGGAATTTATTATTTGACAACATAAAGGAAATTCATTTTCTATTTCGGGACTGGGCAACCCTGATACCTTTGACGTACTCTCGTGCAATGACAAGTGAATAAACACTCATCTTGAGAATAACACATCTAGCATGGAAAAATATCGGCCACCCCCTACTGTTTTGTGAGCGGTACGAGCATACAAAAAGGAAATTTATTTTGAAAATTAGAGATGGCACATACAAATTTGCTTAGAACGGCACTAAAATACCACATATAGGTAGGTATAGTGGACTCATGTGGAAAAATTGGGTTTAAGGATTATGGATGCACAAGTAGAAATCATACTTAGTACAAGTGAAGGCTACCGAAAGATTGAGAAGCATCCAACCAAGAAATGAAAAATCTCATAAGCGAGCATTAAGCATAACTAACACCGAATAATGCACCACAAGTAGGATGTAATTTCATTGCATAACTATTGACTTTTGTGCTTGCATAGGGAATCACAAACGTTAACATCTATATTCTCACTAAACCATAATTACTCATCAACATGACTCACATATTATATCATCATATCACAAAACTATTACAAAGAATCAAGTTTATTTTGTCCAATGATCTTCATGAAAGTTTTTATTATATCCCTCTTGAATATCTATCACTTTGGGACTAAATTCATATGTTGCTTTTGATAGCTCATACAAATCTAAGTGAAGAGCATGAGCATAATAATATTTTCTTCTCTCAAAATAATATAAGTGAAGTATGAGAGAATTTCTTAAAAAAATTACGAACTCTCAAATAAATCTAAGTGAAGCATGAGAGCATTTCTTCAAAAATAATAAAGCACACTATGCTCAGAAAGATATAAGTGAAGCACTAGAGCAATTCCATAGCTCAAAAATATTTAAGTGAAGCATAGACAACAATTCTAACAAGTCATAACATAATTTTGGCTCTCTCAAATAGGTCTGTCCAGCAAGGATACTTGACTTAAACTAAAAAGCAAAACAAGCAAAGACTCATATCATACAAGATGATCCAAGCAAAACTCATGATATGTGACGAATAAAAATATAGCTCCAAGTAAAATACCGATAGTCGTTAGAAGAAAGAGGGGATGCCACTCGGGCATCCCCAAGCTTAGTCGCTTGCTTCTCTTTTAGATATTAGCTTGGGATTCCATGGGTCATCCCCAAGCTTAGGCTCTTCTTGCTCCTTATTCCTTCATCCATTGTGATCTCACCCAAAACTTGAAAACTTCAATCTCAAAAAACTCAACAAAACCTTCATGAGGTCCGTTAGTATAACATAGCAAATCACTACTATAAGTACTGTTGCAAACCCATTCATATTTTCTTCTTGCATTATATCTACTATATTCCAAATTTGCTATGGCTCATAACCCCCGATAGAGTCTATAGATTCATAAAAATAGTCACACAACACAAAGAAAATAGAATCTGTCAAAAACAGAACAGTCTGTAGTAATCTAAAAACTTTGAATACTTATGTAACTCCAAAAATTCTGAAATATTAGGACAACGTGGGAAATTTTTACATAAACATTGTGTACAAAAATCATGATTTTATCGCATTTATTTTAAAAAATTAAAATTATTTTACTGACACAAAAGTTTCTGTTTTCAAACAAGATCAAATCAACTATCACCCAACATGATCCCAAAGGCTTTGCTTGGCACAAACACTAATTAAAACATGAAAAACACAATCATAACAGTAGCATAATTGTGCAAACACTCAAGAACAGAAAGAAAAAGAAAAAAATAAATTTTATTCATTGGGTTGCCTCCCAACAAGCGCTATCATTTTATGCCCCTAGCTAGGCATAATGCAAACGCTTATAATTCTTCAAGGATTTAGCATACAAATTTTCAATAATAATACTCCTAGGAACAAGTTTGAAGGGTTCATTCTTGCACGTAGGGCCTCTTATAACTTCAACAAAATCCAGGTGAATACTAATCATCTTAAGATCTTCTTTGTTACTATTGGAAGTTGCACCCTTGTTTTTAGTGACTTGAGTAATCTTGCCAATTTTTACCGGAGTTTTTTCAACAGTTTTAGCGGAGGAGAAAGTCGTGCTTAGATTACTAAAAATTTATTCTGACTTATCAATTCTAGCGAGGCTCTCCTCTATTCTTTCATTGAATGCGGGTTCTTTTTCTTTTAGTACTTTAAGGGTGTCTCCTGCTTTTGACCCGATTCTATTAGCAAGATTGTGCATCCTCTTATCTAATTTTTCAATATTTTCTTCAGTGAGGAATTTATTTTCAATATCATCTAGACTTTCCATAACATGCTCGAGAGTTAAAGTTGTTTCATTAACCATAAGAGGTGGTGAACCCACTAGATTTCCCATGACATTAAAAGCATCTAAAGAAGGACAGATCAAGAAATTTCCACCACTAATCGTATCAAGGACAAATCTATACCAAGTGGTGATGCCCACATAAAAACATCAAAGAAGAACAACGGTAGATTGCTTACGAATAGATATATTATGAGCATTGCAAATCCTATACCAAGCATCTTTTAAATTCTCCCCTCCCCTTTGTTTGAAGTTAAGAACCTCGTTCTCGGGAGTGCATGCACTAGAGGAAGAACTATCCATAATGACAAAAAGTGACAAACAAGATTGCACACGAAAACATATCTGACAAGAAAACAACGAACGGAAAAGAGGGCGAATAAAATGACAAATTTTTGTGAAGTGGGGGAGATGAAAATGAGAGGAAAATGGCAAATAATGTAAATTGCAAGGAGATGAGATTTGTAATTAGGAACCTGATAGATGTTGATGATGTCTCCCCGGCAAGGGCGCCAGAAATTCCTTTTGATGCGGCTTCAACTACGTCGGTATTTCCCAAAGAGGAAGGGATGATGCAGCACATGTACGGCAGCTATTTCCCTTAGTGATGAGATGAAGGTTATCGAACTAG
Organism: Triticum aestivum; assembly: GCF_018294505.1. Lineage (NCBI taxonomy): Eukaryota > Viridiplantae > Streptophyta > Magnoliopsida > Poales > Poaceae > Triticum > Triticum aestivum. The sequence continues at coordinate 480,439,771 of NC_057794.1, forward strand.
TAGGAGAACCACACAACACTATGTAAACGGTACCTGCACACAAAGAACAAATACTTGAAACCCGATGTAAAAGAGGGGTTGTCAATCCCTCCCGGGTAAAAAGATAGATAAAATCATAGTAGATTGGATAAATAGATCTCACAGGAACGCGAGATAAAATAAATAAATAAAAATTGCAGCAAGTTAGTTTTGGGCTTTCGGATTAATAGATCTGAAAATAAAAGCAAATAAAAATAGATCTCGGAGGCAAATATGATAAAGGAGAGACCCCGGGGCCATAGATTTCACTAGTGGCTTCTCTCGAGAAAAATAGCATACGGTGGGTAAACAAATTACTGCTGGGCAATTGATAGAACTTCAAATAATCATGATGATATCCATGCAATGATAATTATATAGGCATCATGTCCAAGATTAGTAGTCCGACTCCTGCCTACATCTTCTACTATTACTCCACACATCGACCACCATCCAACATGCATCTAGTGTATTAAGTTCATGGAAAAACAAAGTAATGCAATAAGAACGATGATACGTCCATTTTGCATCATGTTTTCTTACTGTTATTTAAGATGTTTTTATCCATAATAATGCTTTTTGGGGTAATTCTAATGCCTTTTCTCTCATAATATGCAAGGTATACACAAAGGGGGAGAATTCCGGGACCTGGAAAAGCTACGTCAGGCTACCTATTCTGCACAACTCCAAATAAGCAGAAACTTCATGAAGAATTTTTATGGAATATTTGAGGAATATTGGAGCAAATAACTACCAGGGGGCCCCACCAGGTGGGCACAACCCATCTGGGCGCGCCAGGGAGCCCATGCGCGCCCTAGTGGGTTGTGCTCACCCAGGCCCACCTCTGGTGCCCATCTTTTCGTATATAAGTCGTTTTGACCCAGAAAAAAATAAGGAGAGGACTTTCGGGACGGAGCACCACCATCTCGAGGCAGAACTTGGGCAGGAGCACTTTTGCCCTCCGGCGGAGCGATTCTGCCGGGAGAACATCCCTCCCGGAGGGGGAAATCATCGTCATCATCATCACCAACAACTCTCCCATCTTGGGGAGGGCAATTTCCATCAACATCTTCAACATCACCATCTCATCTCAAACCCTAGTTAATCTCTTGTGCTCAATATTGTTATCGAAACTATAGATTGGTGCTTGTGGGTGACTAGCAGTGTTGATTACGTCTTGTAGTTGATTACTATATGGTTTATTTGGTGGAAGATTATATGTTCACATACAATATGCTATTTAATACCACTATGATATTGAGCATGATTATCATTTGTGAGTAGTTACTTTTGTTCATGAGGGCACGGGAGGAATCATGTTGCAAGTAATCATGTGAACTTGATATGTGTTTGATATTTTGATAGTATGTATGTTGTGATTCCCTTAGTGGTGTCATGTGAACCTCGACTACATGACACTTCACCATATTTGGGCCTAAGGGAGTGCGTTGTGGAGTAGCAATTAGATGATGGGTTGCAAGAGTGGCAGAAGCTTAAACGCCAATTTATGCACTATTCTGTAAGGGACCGATTGGATCCAAAAGTTTAATGCTATGGTTAGAATTTATTCTTAATACTTTTATCGTAGTTGAGGATGCTTGCGGGATGGTTAATCATAAGTAGGAGGTTTGTTCAAGTAAGAACAGCACCTAAGCACCGGTCCACCCACATATCAAATTATCAAAGTACCGAACACGAATTAAACCAACATGATGAAAGTGACTAGATAAAAATCCCGTGTACCCTCAAGAACGCTTTGCTTATTATAAAAGACCGTTTTGCCTGTCCTTTGCCTCAAAAGGATTGGGATACCTTGCTGCACTTTTGCTACTATTATCTTTACTTGCTGGTTACAAATTACCTTGCTATCAAACTACTCTGCTACTTACAATTTCAACACTTGCAAACATTACCTTGCTGAAAACCACTTGTCATTTCCTTCTGCTCCTCGTTGGGTTCGACACTATAAGTAGGAGGTTTGTTCAAGAAAGAACAGCACCTAAGCACCGGTCCACCCACATATCAAATTATCAAAGTACCGAACATGAATTAAACCAACATGATGGAAGTGACTAGATGAAAATCCCGTGTACCCTCAAGAACGCTTTGCTTATTATAAAAGACCGTTTTGCCTGTCCTTTGCCTCAAAAGGATTGGGATACCTTGCTGCACTTTTGTTACTATTATCTTTACTTGGTGGTTACAAATCACCTTGCTATCAAACTACTCTGCTACTTACAATTTCAGCACTTGCAAACATTAGCTTGCTGAAAACCACTTGTCATTTCCTTCTGCTCCTCATTGGGTTCGACACTCTTACTTATAGAAAAGAGCTAAAATTGATCCCATATACTTGTGGGTCATCAAGGCTATTTTCTGGCGCCATTGCCGGGGAGTGAACCGCCTTTAGTAAGTGGAATTTGGTAAGGAAACATTTATATTGTGTGCTGAAATTTATTGTCACTTGTTACTATGGAAAACAATCCTTTGAGGGGTTTGTTTGGGGTATCTTCATCTCGACCAGAACCAAAATTAGCTACCCCTCAACCTACTGCACCTACTGAAAATATTGAATATGAAATTCCTTCGGGTATGATAGTACAACCGCTAGCTAATCCTTATGCAGGAGACGAAACCGAACATGCTGATATGCACTTGATATATGTAGAACAAATGTATGGATTGTTCAAGCTTGCAGGTTTACCCGGAGATGAAGTTATGAAGAAGGTCTTCCCTTTATCTTTGAAGGTAAAAGCATTGGCATGGTATAGGTTATGCGATGATATTGGATCTTGGAATTGTAATCGTTTGAAATTGGAGTTCCATCAGAAAAATTATCCTATGCATCTAGTTCATCATGATTGGAATTATATATATAATTTTTGGCCTCGTGAAGGAGAAAGTATCGCTCTAGCTTTGGGGAGGCTTAAGTCAATGTTATATTCATGCTCCAATCATGAGCTCTCAAGAGAAATTATTATCCATAACTTTTATGCCCGGCTTTCTCGTAATGATCAAACCATGCTTGATACTTCTTGTGCTGGTTCTTTTATGAAGAAGACTATTGAATTCCAGTGGGATATTTTGGAAAGAATTAAACACAACTCTGAATATTGGGAACTCAACAAAGGTAAAGAGTCAGGTATTAAACTTAAGTATGATTGTGTTAAATCTTTTATGGATACCGATGCTTTTCAAAAAGTTTAGCACTAAATATGGACTTGACTCTGAGATAGTAGCCTCCTTTTGTGAATCATTTGCTACTCATGTTGATCTCCCTAAAGATAAGTGGTTTAAATATCACCCACCTATTAAGGAAGAAATCAAAGAACCGGTACCAGTTAAAGAAGAAACAATAATTTACAATGTCGATCCAGTTGTTGCTACTACTTATATTGAGAAACCACCTTTCCCTGTTAGGATAAAGGAACATGCTAAAGTTTCAACTGTGGTCAACAAAAGCTATATTAGAACACCTAAACCTGATGAAAAAATTGAAGTAGAAGCTAGTATTTCTATGGTTAAAGATCTCTTGGAAGAAGATATGGATGGGCATGTTATTTACTTTTGTGAAGAAGCTACGAATTGCCAAACCAGATAAACATAGATCTGTTGTTGGCATGCCCGCCATCTCGGTTAAAATAGGAGATCACTGTTATCATGGTTTATGTGACATAGGTGCTAGTGTGAGTGCTATTCCTTACACCTTATATCAAGAAATTTTGAAATACATAGCACCCGCAGAGATAGAAGACATAGATGTTACTATTAAACTTGCTAATAGAGACACTATATCACCAATTGGGATTGTTAGAGATGTTGAAGTCTTGTGTGGGAAAAATAAAATACCCTACTGATTTTCTTGTTCTTGGTTCCCCACAAGATGAATTTTGTCCCATTATCTTTGGTAGACCTTCCTTGAACACCGTTAATGCTAAAATAGATTGTGAGAAACAAACTGTCGGTGCTAGTTTTGGTGATGAGTCTCATGAGTTTAATTTTTCCAAGATTAGTAGAAAGATTCATGAAAAAGAATTGCCTAGTAAGGATGAATTAATTGGTCTTGCTTCTATTGTTGTACCACTTACTGATCCTTTAGAACAATATTGCTAGACCATGAAAATGATTTTCATATGCATGCAAGAAATGAAATAGATAAGATTTTCTTTGAACAACGTCCTCTACTTAAACACAATTTGCCTATTGAAACTCTAGGAGGTCCACCTCCACCTAAAGGTGATCTTGTGTTTGAATTAAAACAATTGCCAAACACTTTAAAATATGCTTATCTTGATGAAAAGAAGATATATCCAGTTATTATCAATGCTAACCTTTCAGAACATGAAGAAGAAAGATTATTGAAAGTTCTAAGGAAGCACCGAGCTGCTATTGGATATACTCTTGATGATTTAAAGGGCATTAGTCCCACTCTATGTCAGCACAAAGTTAATATGGAACTTGATGCTAAACCCGTTGTTGATCACCAACGCCGGTTAAACCCGAAGATGAAAGAAGTGATAAGAACGGAAATATTAAAACTTCTGGAAGCAGGTATAATCTATCCTATAGCTGATAGTAGATGGGGGAGTCCTGTTCATTGTGTCCCTAAGAAAGGAGGTATAAATGTTGTTCCTAATGACAAGAATGAACTTATTCCATGAAGAATTGTTACAAGTTATGGAATGGTAATTGATTTTAGAAAATTAAACAAAGCAACTAGAAAAGATCATTACCCTCTGCCTTTTATTGATCAAATGCTTGAAAGATTATCTAAGCACACACATTTTTGCTTCCTTGATGGATATTCTGGTTTTTCACAAATAGCTATTTCTCAACCTGATCAAGAAAAGACCACTTTTACTTGTCCCTTTAGAACCTATGCTTATAGATGTATGCCTTTCAATTTATGTAATGCACCTGCTACCTTTCAAAGATGTATGACTGCTATATTCTCTGACTTTTGTGAAAATATTGTTGAGGTTTTCACGGATGACTTCTCTGTTTATGGGAAGTATTTTGATGATTGTTTAAGCAATCTTGATCGAGTTTTGCAGAGATGTGAACAAACAAATCTTGTCTTGAATTGGGAGAAGTGCCACTTTATGGTTAATGAAGGCATTGTCTTGGGTCATAAAATTTCTGAAAGAGGTATTGAAGTGGACAAAGCTAAGGTTGATGCAATTGAGAAAATGCCATGTCCTAAAGATATAAAAGGTATTCGTAGTTTCTTAGGTCATGCTGGTTTCTTTAGGAGATTTATTGAAGACTTTTCTAAAGTTTCTGGGCCACTTAAGAATCTTTTGCAAAAGGATATTCCTTTTGTTTTTATGATGATTGTTTAGAAGCCTTTGAAACACCCAAGAAAGCCTTAATTTCTGCACCTATTGTTCAACCACCTGATTGGAACTTGCCTTTTGAAATTATGTGTGATGCTAGTGATTATGTTGTTGGTGCTGTTCTAGGACAAAGAGTTGATAAGAAACTGAATGTTATTCATTATGCTAGTAAAACTCTAGACAGTGCTCAAAGAAATTATGGTACTACTGAAAAGGAACTCTTAGCAGTGGTGTTTGCTTGTGATAAATTTAGACCTTATATTGTTGATTTCAAAGTAACTGTTCACACATACCATGCTACTATTAAATATCTGATGGAAAAGAAAGATGCCAAACATAGACTTATTCGATGGTTTCTCTTGTTACAAGAATTTGATTTACATATCATTGGTAGAAAAGGAGCTGAGAACCCCGTAGCTGATAATTTATCTAGGATTGAAAATGTGCCTGATGACCCACTACCTATTGATGATAGTTTTCCTAATGAGCAGTTAGCTGCAATAAATGTTGCTCACAGTACTCCTTGGTATGCTGATTATGCTAATTACATTGTTGCTACATATTTACCGCCTAGCTTTACATACCAACAAAATAAAAAATACTTCTATGATTTAAGACATTACTTTTGGATGACCCACATCTTTATAAGGAATGAGTAGATGGTATTACTAGACGTTATGTACCTGAGCATGAACAGGGACAAATCCTACGTAAATGTCACTCCGAAGCTTATGGAGGGCATCATGCTAGATATAGAACTGATCACAAGGTATTGCAATCTGGATTTTAGTGGCCTACTCTCTTCAAGGATGCCCGTAAGTTCGTCTTATCTTGTGATGAATGTCAAAGAATAGGTAACATCGGTAAGCATCAAGAAATGCCTATAAATTATTCACTTGTTGTTGAACCATTTGATGTTTGGAGATTTGATTGCATGGGACCTTTTCCTTTAAAGGGTATACACATATTTTAGTTGATGTTGATTATGTTACTAAATGGGTAGAGGCTATTCCAACCAGTAGTGTTGATCACAACACCTCTATTAAAATGCTTAAGGAAGTTATTTTCCCAAGGTTTGGAGTCCCTAGATATTTAATGACTGATGGTGGTTCACACTTTATTCATGGTGTTTTCCGTAAAATGCTTGCCAAGTATGATGTTAACCATAGAATTGCATCACCTTATATCCTCAGTCTAGTGGTCAAGTTGGAATTAGCAATAGAGAAATAAAATTAATTTTGCAAAAGACTTTCAATAGGTCCAGGAAGAATTGGTCTAAGAAATTAGATGATGCACGTTGGGCTTATAGAACAACATATACAAATCCTATGGGTATGTCTCCTTATAAAATGGTTTATGGAAAAGCTTGTCATTTGCCTCTTGAGTTAGAACATAAAGCATATTGGGACATCAAAGAGCTCAATTATGATTTCAAACTTGCTGGTGAAAAGAGGCTATTTGATATTAGCTCTTTAGATGAATGGAGAACCCAAGCTTATGAAAATGCAAAATTATTCAAAGAAAAAGTTAAAAGATGGCATGACAAAAGAATCCAAAAGCGTGAGTTTAAAGTCAGAGAATATGTTCTTTTGTACAACTCTCGTTTTAGATTCTTTGCAGGAAAACTCATCTCAAAATGGGAAGGCCCCTATGTTATCGAGGAGGTTTATCGGTCTGGAGCCATCAAAATAAATAATTCCGAAGGTACTAATCCGAAGGTTGTCAATGGGCAACGAATAAAGCATTATATCTCATGTACACCCATTAATGTTGAAAGTAATATTATCCAAACTTTGACACCAAAAGAACACATAAAAGAGTCCTTCTGGAACACTCTAGAATCGTGAAAATAAGGAGGTACGTGATGCGGTAAGAAAACGGACTCCGAAAAATCCGCAAAAATATTTTTTGTTAGTTTTAGAATATTTAGAAAAATAGGAAAATAAGAAACTACTGGGAGGCGTACCCTGGTGGGCACAAGACACAAGGGCGCGCCAGCCTGGCGCGCCCAGGTGGGTTGTGCCCACCTGGGACACCTTCTGGACTCCGTTTTTCTTCCGTTTGCTAGTCCCCCAAGATAAAAAATCCACATATACTTCCCGAACCTGTTGATCACCGTATCGTGGAGAAATCCTCTATTCTCTTTTCTTGCTGTTTTTCTGCCAGATCCCATCTACCATGGCCACCTCAAGCTCCTCCAAGGACAAGTTCTTCAAGAACGTCATCAATCCATATCTGCGGCAGGTGGTGCAGCACCCCCAGACCATCCAGATGCATGAGGGGGTGCTTCACCTTCGCGATGTGCCATGTCCCAAGGGGACGGGAACCATGGAGGCCATACTTGAATCTATGGAGCAAGATGCCTTCCGATGCAAGGGGATGGTGGAGCGTGGGCTCAATGCTAATCACCTCATGATCACAGACCTCTCTCATGATCTCAAGGTGGATGGCAAGCCCATGAAGGACATCGTCTTCACCCCCAACGAGCAAATCAACTTCCTCCAAAGCTAGATCGATGATCTCCAAAACCAAGTCTTTGAATATGAGGCGAAGTTTAAAGGTATGAGTTTGGCTGCTAGTTGCAGGACCCGTGAGACTCACTCCTCCTCTCACGATGGCGGACCACTGCCATGGAAATCCAATGACAAGATCTCTTCACCACCACCTTCTTCTTCATCACCAAAGGAAAATTGAGTATCAGGTATGGGCACTCCCCTTGGCTTCCGCCAAGCTTGGGGGAGGTGCCCCAGTATCGTATCATCCCACTATATTTCTACATTTACTTATTTTAGTTCGATCTTTTTCTTTAGATGAATAAAAGTTTAGTTCGATCCTTTCTTCTTTGAGAGTTTGCTTAGTGATCTATCCTTGTAATCATGTGCAAGTTATATAATAAAGTTTAGTTTGAGTTTTTGCTTTCTTTACTTTCATGTTGCAAATTAAAGAAAAGAAATAATAAATAAATAAAAGAAAGGAAATAAAGGAAGAAAAGATCATATACTAATCTTATGGTAGGTGATGACACTGCATAAGGAAAAGTATAAGTAGAAAAATTTATTAGAGATTGACAAACATAGCATTAGTCAATGATGCAACTCATGAAAGAATCAATAAGGGAAGAGAAGATTCACATATAAATATACTATCCTAGAAATCATTTGTGATTGTGAGCCCTCATCAAAATATTATATGCCAAAATTGTTGATGTTGGACAAGGAAGACAACTTAATGGTTTATGTTTGTTTATATTCACATAGAAGTCATATTGTCATAGATCCTTTAACATGTGGTGCTTGCCCCTATCTTTGCTAGTCAAAAATTCCGCACTAAGTAGAGATACTACTTGTGCATCCAAAAACCCTTAAACCCAAATCTTACTTTCAAGTGTCCACCATACCTACCTAGGGATTGAGCAAGATCCCTCAAGTAAGTTGTCAACGGTGCAAAAGGCAATAAAAATTTCTTCTAAAAGTGTGAGAGCATTTAGTGTAAGAGAAAATTGAGCGTTGCACAAACTTGTGATGGTGAAGAATAAAAGTGACAGACTGCATAATAAAGGTCGCTATCACAAGGGGCAATGCAACGTGACATTCTTTTGCATTAAGGTTTTGAGCATACAAACAAATAAGTGCATGGCAACCTCTGCTTCCCTGTGCAAAGGGCCCATCTTTTACTTTTATGTATTTACTTTTATGCAATGAGTCAAAGTTTTCCTTATATCCCTTTTTATTTTTTTCCTTTGGCAAGCATCGTGTGGCGAGGAAAGATCTAGGCACATATGTCCAGTTGAATATAGATAGCATGAATTATTTTTGTTGACATCACTCTTGAGGTGAATACGTTGGGAGGCGAAATTATAAGCCCCTATCTTTCTATGTGTCCGGTTGAAACGTTTTGCTCATGTGTACGCGGTGAGTGTTAGCAATCATAGAAGACTATATGATGGTTGAGTATGTGGACTTGCCTAAAGGCTCTGATATGTGACCCTTCCTGAAAAGATGATGAATTGTAGTTGCAAAATTGACTGAGAACATAGTTTGTTGGTTTTTAATAGAGTTTTTGCTTTATACTTCATTTGTGTGATGAACTATTACTTATTCATGAGAAGTATATGATAGAAGTATATGATAAAAATTTTATGTTTAAGTTTGTTGCTGTTATAATAATCTACATGATTCTTCTATGTCTGTATTTTGTTTTTATCGACACCTCTCTCTCTAAGCATGTGGACATGTTTTCGATTTCGGTTTTCGCTTGAGGACAAGCGAGGTCTAAGCTTGGGGGAGTTGATACGTCCATTTTGCATCATGTTTTCTTACTATTATTTAAGATGTTTTTATCCATAATAATGCTTTTGTGGTAATTCTAATGCCTTTTCTCTCATAATATGCAAGGTATACACAAAGAGGGAGAATTCTAGCAGCTGGAAATCTGGACCTGGAAAAGCTACGTCAGGCTACCTATTCTTCACAACTCCAAATAAGCTGAAACTTCACAGAGAACTTTTATGGAATATTTGAGGAATATTGGAGCAAATAACTACCAAGGGGGGCCACCAGGTGGGCACAACCCATCTGGGCGCGCTAGGGAGCCCATGCGCGCCCTAGTGGGTTGTGCTCACCCAGTTCCACCTTCGGTGCCCATCTTCTGGTATATAAGTCATTTTGACCTAAAAAAATAAGGAGAGGACTCTCGGGATGGAGCGCCGCCATCTCGAGGCAGAACTTGGGCAGGAGCACTTTTTCCCTCCGGCGGACCGATTCCGCCGGGGGAACATCCCTCCCGTAGGGGAAATCATCGTCATCATCATCACCAACAACTCTCCCATCTTGGGGAGGGCAATCTCCATCAACATCTTCAACATCACCATCTCATCTCAAACCCTAGTTAATCTCTGGTGCTCAATATTGTTATCAAAACTATAGATTGGTGCTTGTGGGTGACTAGTAGTGTTGATTACGTCTTGTAGTTGATTACTATATGGTTTATTTGGTGGAAGATTATATGTTCACATCCAATATGCTATTTAATACCCCTCTGATATTGAGCATGATTATCATTTTTGAGTAGTTACTTTTGTTCTTGAGGGCACGGGAGGAATCATGTTGCAAGTAATCATGTGAACTTGATATGTGTTCAATATTTTGATAGTATGTATGTTGTGATTCCCTTAGTGGTGTCATGTGAACCTCGACTACATGACACTTCACCATATTTGGGCCTAAGGGAGTGCATTGTGGGGTAGCAATTAGATGATGGGTTGCGAGAGTGACAAAAGCTTAAACGCCAGTTTATGCACTATTCTGTAAGGGACCGATTGGATCCAAAAGTTTAATGCTATGGTTAGAATTTATTCTTAACACTTTTCTCGTAGTTGCGGATGCTTGCGGCAGGGTTAATCATAAGTAGGAGGTTTGTTCAAGTAAGAACAGCACCTAAGCACTGGTCCACCCACATACCAAATTATGAAAGTACCGAACACGAATTAAACCAACATGATGGAAGTGACTAGATGAAAATCCCGTGTACCCTCAAGAACGCTTTGCTTATTATAAAAGACCGTTTTGTCTGTCCTTTGCCTCAAAAGGATTGGGATACCTTGCTGCACTTTTGCTACTATTATCTTTACTTGGTGGTTACAAATTACCTTGCTATCAAACTACTCTGCTACTTACAATTTCAGCACTTGCAAACATTAGCTTGCTGAAAACCACTTGTCATTTGCTTCTTCTCCTCATTGGGTTCGACACTCTTACTTATCGAAAAGAGCTAAAATTGATCCCCTATACTTGTGGGTCATCAAGGCTATTTTTTGGCGCCATTGCCGAGGAGTGAAGCGCCTTTAGTAAGTGGAATTTGGTAAGGAAACATTTATATTGTGTGCTGAAATTTATTTCCACTTGTTACTATGGAAAACAATCCTTTGAGGGGTTTGTTTGGGGTATCTTCATCTCGACCGGAACCAAAATTAGCTACCCCTCACTTGATTACTATATGTTTATTTGGTGGAAGATTATATGTTCAGATCCAATATGATATTTAATACCCCTTTGATCTTGAGCATGATTATCATTTGTGAGTAGTTACTTTTGTTCTTGAGGGCATTGGAGGAATCATGTTGCAAGTAATCATGTGAACTTGATATGTGTTCGATATTTTGATAGTATGTACGTTGTGATTCCCTTAGTGGTGTCATGTGAACGTCGACTACATGACACTTCACCACATTTGGGCCTAAGGGAGTGCATTGTGGAGTAGCAATTAGATGATGGGTTGTGAGAGTGACAGAAGCTTAAACCCAAGTTTATGCGCTATTCCTTAAGGGACCGATTGAATCCAAAAGTTTAATGCTATGGTTATAATTTATTCTTAATACTTTTCTCGTAGTTGCGGATGTTTGCGGGAGGGTTAATCATAAGTAGGAGGTTTGGTCAAGTAAGAACGACACCTAAGCCCCGGTCCACCCACATATCAAATTATCAAATTACCAAACATGAATTAAACCAACATGATGAAAGTGACTAGATGAAAATCCCGTGTACCCTCAAGAACGCTTTGCTTATTATAAGAGACCGTTTTGGCATGTCCTTTGCCTCAAAAGGATTGGGCTACCTTGCTGCACTTTTTCTACTATTATTGTTACTTGCTCGTTACAAATTACCTTGCTATCAAACTACTCTGCTACTTACAATTTTAGCACTTGCAGACATTACCTTGCTGAAAACCACTTGTCATTTCCTTCTGCTCCTCGTTGGGTTCGACACTCTTATCGAAAAGAGCTACAATTGATCCCCTATACCTGTGGGTCATCAAATTATGACATGATGTACACAAGATCTATTCATGTAGGAATAGACTCCATCTTGTTATCCTTAATAGCAATGATACATACATGCCATTTCCCCTTCTGTCACTGGGATTGAGCACCGTAAGATCGAACCCATCAGAAAGCACCTCTTCCCATGGCAAGAAAAATTAATCTAGTTGGCCTAACTGAACCAAAGATTCGAAGAAGAAATATGAGGCTATAAGTAATCATGCATATAAGAGATCAAAACTCAAATAACTTTCATGGATAAAATAGATCTGATCATAAACTCAAAGTTCATCGGATCCCAACAAACACACCGCAAAAAGGGTAACATCAAATAGATCTCCAAGAGACCGCTATATTGAGAATCAAAAGAGAGAGAGAGAAATCCATCTAGCTACTGTCTACGGATCTGTAGGTCCACAATGAACTACTCATGCATCATCGGAGAGGCACCAATTAGGATGATGAACCCCTCCATGATGTTTTCTAGATTGGATATGTGGTTTCTGGAACTTGCGGCAGCTGGAATTGTGTTTCGTTGACTCCCCTAGGGTTTTTGGAAAATTGGGGTATTTATAGAGCAAAGAGGTGGTGCGGGAGGCCACTGAGCTGGGCACAAGCCTAGGTGGGTTGTTCCCCCCTCGGCGCACCCCTCTAGTACTTCTTTGGCCCATCCTGTGTCTTCTGGCCCAGAAAAATTCTCAAAAAATTTCGCTGTGTTTGGACTCCGTTTGGTATTGATTTTCTGCGAAGTAAAAAATAGCAACTGGCACTATGTCAATAGGTTAGTCCAAAAAATGATATAAAGTTGCTATAAAATGATTGTAAAACATCCAAGAATGATAATATAATAGCATGGAACAATAAAAAATTATAGATACGTTGGAGACGTATCATACAACACCCACTTAAGTAGACCCGGCCCTCGGGCCACACTTTATCACACACACGTGATAACCCACAAGTATAGAGGGTCAATTGTAGCCTCTTTTGATAAGTAAGAGTGTCAAACCCAATGAGGAGCTAAATGTAGAACAAATATTCCCTCAAGTTCTATCAACCACCGATACAACTCTACGCATGCTTAACGTTCGATTTACCTAGAACAAGTATGAAACTAGAAGTACTTTGTAGGTGTAACGTGATAGGTTTGCAAGAATATAAAGATCACATAAATAAAAACTAGGGGCTGTTTTAGGTAAAGAGGCAATAAAGTTAGTATAGCGAGTGTGGAGAAGTGGTGGTAGGAGTTGCGAAATTGTCCCTAAGCAAATGACTACTTTACTAGACCGATAGCAAGTTTTATGTGGGAGAGGCCACTGCTAGCATGTCATCCCTGACTTGGAATTCTATGCACTTATGATTGGAACTATTAGCAAGCATCCGCAACTACTAACGTTCATTAAGGTAAAACCCAACCATAGCATTAAGATATATTGGTCCCCCTTCAATCCCATATGCATAAATTTCTATGCTAGGTTGAAGCTTCTATCACTCTTGCCCTCCAATACATATTCCTATCAACATACAACTAACCCTATGGTGTGATCCACGCGTGCGCTCATATGATGGGCACCAAAGGACAGCAACATAACCACAAGAAATTTAAACCAATCATAGCAATTCACCAATTACTGATAGGATAACGAAAATCTACTCAGACATCATAGGATGGCAACACATCATTGGATAATAATATGAAGCATAAAGCACCATGTTAAAGTAGAGGGTACAACGGCTTGCGGGAGAGTGGACCGATGTAGATAGATGGGGGAAGGTGATGAAGATGTTGGTGAAGATGACGGGGGTGTTGAGATCGCCGTCACACGATGATGGCCCCAGCGGCGTTCCGGCGCCACCGGGAGAGAGGGGGAGAGAGCCCTCCTTCTTCTTCTTATTATTATTCTTCCTTGACCTTGTACCTAGATGGAGAAGGGTTTACCCCCTGGTCCATGGCTTCCATGGCAGTGGAGGGGCGAGATCCCCTCCGAGATTGGATCTGCCGCTCTCTATTTCCACGTTCCCGATTCTGGCCTTTCACCGTTTCTTATATTCCCCGAGATCCGTAATTCCGATTGGGCTGAAATTTTAACACGATTTGTATCCGGATATTGGCTTTATTGCGGCGAATGAAGGGCACCAACTGCCTTACGGGGTGTCCAAGAGGGTCAGGGCGCGCCCCCTGCCTCGTGGCCCCCTCGGGCATTGTCTCACGTTGATTCTTCTTCCCAAAAATCACATATATTCCAAAAAAATCTCTGTAAGTTTTTATCCCATTTGGACTCCGTTTGATATGGATTTTCTTCGAAACAAAAACATGCAACAAACAGGAACTGGCACTGGGCACTGGATCAATATGTTAGTCCCAAAAATAGAATAAAAAGTTGCCAATAGTATATTAAAGTTGTAGAATATTGGCATGGAACAATCAAAAATTATAGATACGACAGAGACGTATCAGCATCCCCAAGCTTAATTCCTGCTCGTGCTCGAGTAGGTAAATGATAAAAAGGATAATTTTTGATGTGGAATGCTACCTAGCATAATCTTGATCATGTAATCTAATCATGGCACGAATATTAAGACATGAGTGATTTAAAGCAATAGTCTATCATTTGACATTAAGACAATAATACTTCAAGCATACCAACCAAGAAATTATGTGTTCTCAAAATAACATAGCCAAAGAAAGCTCATCCCTACAAAATCATATAGTTTGGCTATGCTTCATCTTCGTCACACAAAATGCTCCCATCATGCACAACCCCGATGACAAGCCAAGCAATTGTTTCATACTTTAGTATTTTCAAACTTTTTCAACCTTCACGCAATATATGAGCGCGAGCAATGGACATAGCACTATGGGTGGAATAGAATATGATGATGGAGGTTGTGTGGAGAAGACAAAAGGGAGAAAGTCTCACATCGACGTGGCTAATCAACGGGCTATGGAGATGCCCATCAATTGATGTCAATGTGAGGAGTAGGGATTGCCATGCAACGGATGCACTAAGAGCTATAAGTGTATGAAAGCTCAAACTGGAAACTAAGTGGGTGTGCATCCAACTTGCTTGCTCATGAAGACCTCGGGCATTTGGGAAAGCCCATCATCGGAATATACAAGCCAAGTTCTATAATGAAAATTCCCACTAGTATATGAAAGTGATAACTCAAGAGACTCTCTATAGGAAGAACATGGTGCTACTCTGAAACACAAGTGTGGTAAAAGGATAGTAACATTCCCCTTCTCTCTTTTTTCTCTCAATTTTTTGTTTTGGTGGGCTTCTTTGGCCTCTCTTTTTTATTTGGGCTTCTTTGGCCTCTTTTATTTTTTTTTAAGTCCGGAGTCTCATCCCGACTTGTGGGGGAATCATAGTCTCCATCATCCTTTCCTCACTGGGGCAATGCTCTAATAATGATGATCATCACACTTTTATTTACTTACAACCCAATATTACAACTCGATGTCTAGAACAAAGTATGACTCTATATGAATGCCTCTGGTGGTGTACCGGGATGTGCAATGATCTAGCGTAGCAATGACATCAAAAAATAGACAAGCCATGAAAACATCATGCTATCTATCTTACGATCATGCAAAGCAATATGACAATCAATGCTCAAGTCATGTATATGATGATGATGGAAGTTGCATGGCAATATATCTCAGAATGGCTATGGAAATGCCATAATAAGTAGGTATGGTGGCTGTTTTGAGGAAGATATAAGGTGGATTATGTGTGATAGAGCGTATCATATCACGGGGTTTGGATGCACCGGTGAAGTTTGCACCAACTCTCAAGGTGAGAAAGGGCAATGCACAATACCGAAGAGGCTAGCAATGATGGAAGGGTGAGAGAGCGTATAATCCATGGACTCAACATTAGCCATAAAGAACTCACATACTTATTGCAAAAATCTACAGGTCATCAAAACCAAGCACTACGCGCATGCTCCTAGGGGGATAGATTGGTAGGAAAATACCATCGCTCATCCCCGACCACCACTCATAAGGAAGTCAATCAAAGAAACACCTCATGCTTCAAATTTGTCACACAACGGTTACCATACGTGCATGCTACGGGACTTGCAAACCTCAACACAAGTATTTCTCAATTTCACAATTACTCAACTAGTACGACTCTAATATCACCACCTTTATATCGCAAAACTATTGCAAGGAATCAAACATATCATATCCAGTGATCTACAAGTTTTATGTAGGATTTTATGACTAACCATGTGAATGACCAATTCCTGTCATCTCTCTAAATAGATATAAATGAAGCAAGAGAGTTTAATTCTTTCTACAAAAGATATGCCCACGCTCTAACAAATATAAGTGAAGCAAAAGAGCATTCTACAAATGGCGGTTTTCTAAGTGAAGAGAAACATGCAATCCAAACTTCAAATGATATAAGTGAAGCACATGAAGCATTCTATAAAGCCATACTCAAAAAATATAAGTGAAGTGAAATGAGCATTCTATAAATCAACCAAGGACTATCTCATACCAGCATGGTGCATCAAAGAAAAGTGAAAACTAAATGCAAAATATGCTCCAAGATTTGCACATACCACATGAACGAAACGAATCTGAAAACATACCGATACTTGTTGAAGAAAGATGGGATGCCTTCCGGGGCATCCCCAAGCTTAGACGCTTGAGTCTCCTTGAATATTTACTTGGGGTGCCTTGGGCATCCCCAAGCTTGAGCTCTTGCCTCTCCTCCTTCTCCTCACATCGAGACCTCCTCGATCTTCAAACACTTCATCCACACAAAACTCAACAGAAAGCTCGGTAAGATCCGTTAGTATAATAAAGCAATCACTACTCTAAGTACTGTTGCAAACCAATTCATATTTTGTTTTTTCATTGTAGCTACTGCAATATAACTTTTCCATGGCTTAATTGACTGATAGAAATCGATAGTTTCATCAAAACAAGCAAACTATGCATCAAAAACAGAATCTGTCTTAAACAGGACAGTCTGTAGTAATCTGAACATTCACCATACCTATGGAACTCCACAAATTCTGAAAAATTAGGAAAAATAAAAAAATTGTATAGAAAGACAGTGCAAAAAGTTTCAGAACGGTTTGACGTTCCAGTAAAAAATGTAAAATCGCGCACTACAGCCAAAGTTTCTGTCTTGCACTGCACAAACCAACAAGCAACATAAACATCCTAAAGGAAAATATTGGCACATTATTTTTATTTTTAAACTTTATAAAAGCACACAACAGAAATAAATGACTCTCTAAAACTTCTGGGTTGTCTCCCTGGCAGCGCTTTCTTTAAATCCATTAAGCTAGGCATATAGTGCTCAAGTAATGGATCCACCCGGATCCCAAGGTATATCAAAGCCAATTTGAATCAACCATGATTTGAGACTTAGTAGTGAGCACAAAGTAACATGTATCATGCAAAAACGAAGTCTAACTCTCTTCGTATGCATCGGCATGTCATAAAAGAATAATTCATGCACATATAGTAAAGGCCAATGCATAGTATAAACAGTTTCTTGCACTTTTATCTTATTGGAAACATGGAGAGGCGGAGATGTAGTTCCTCTCTCATAATAATTGCAAGTAGGAGCAGCAAGCACATGCATATTATACCTATCAAAATCATCATGTGTAGTAGTAAAACGCAACCCATCAATATAATCCTTAATAAGGGAAAACTTCTCTGATATAGTGTAGTCGGGAGAATTCAAAAAGATAATAGGACTATCATGCGTGGGTGCAATAGCAACAATTTCATGTTTAATATAAGGAACTATAGCAAGTTCATCTCCATAAGCATAATTCATATTGGCATCTTGGCCACAAGCATAGCAAGCATCATCAAAAATGGATATTTCAAAAGAATCAATGGGATCATAACAATCATGATAGCATTCATCCTTCGGTAAATTCGAAGGGAAATTAAACAATGTATGGGATAAAGAGTTACTCTCATAAGATGGTGGGAACGGGTGGTCAATCCGCTCTTCCTCCTTTTGTTCTTTGCTCTCCTCCTCATCTTTTTCATCCAATGAGCTCACAATGTCATTAATTTCTTCTTCCATAGACTCCTGCAAAATATTAGTCTCTTCTTGGACAGCGGAGGAGTCCTCAATATATGGTTTAATATAAGGATTAGAAGCATAATTATCATAGCAATATTTAAGTATGGACAAATTTTCAGATTTGTAGAGAGTAGTATCACACTCTTCAATAAAAGAAGCAATTTCACAAGTACCCCTAAAAGCAACAAATTCTTCAATTTGTTGAACATCATAGTAATTATAAACACCCTTAGTATATGAAGATACGATTCCATTATCACTAAACTAAAATTGGTAAGGAAGGTGTTTCTTATGGTCTTTAGAACAACAAGTACAATCATATATTTCACATGAATTCCAAGCATAGCACTGCAGACGATGAATTTGATCCAGTAAAAGTTTCCCTTTTTCATATATGCGGTGTCGCACATTGTCAGGACCCCGACTCGATGTCACATCGATCTAGCCGGTAACACCTCATATCACCTTGCGGCCTCACGCACGGTATCCCCACGGGTGTCGTCTTACCTTTTCCCGGGACCGTTTGCGCCTTTTGGCTCACGTATATGATAGTGTCGCTAGCATCCATATGATAAGGATCCCGGGCTGACATGACTAGTCGTAAACCCAAAGTGGCACAGACTTACAGGGACAGGCATCCATGACCCAGCTTCGAACGTGTCGGTCATCAGCAAGTGGGTCCGGGCTGTAGCACTGGGCTAGCAGGACTCCGGTAAACCGGGCTGTAGCGGGCTAACAGGACTCCGGTACTCAAAGCGTGACATTTCCCCGAAGGGACAGACACAGGATCGAAGAAGGACACATGCCGGCCAGCCCAAGTGTTCCAGAGCAGTAGCAAGCTACCATGGCTCAGCGGTAACACTAGGAGACATTTCCCGGTAAGAGAGGCTACTAAAGATAAACAACTAGATAGTCAGATCCCACACATAGCACTACACATTACACGTACGCATAACATGCAAGTATGTGCTGTACAACATGGCATCACAGCATAACTCACACAATTATATAGATAAAGGCTCAGAAGAGCCATCATAGCATTTATTGCAAACAGGGGTCACTAGACCCATCATACAGAGCATACAAGCAACAAGCGGAAGCATTACATGTCTGGGTACAGACATCTACAAATGAAAAAGGCTGAAGAGCCTGACTATCTACAACATCCGATCAAGATCGTAGCTGAGGTACTAGCTACTAGTCGAAGTCCACGAGAACACTAGTAAGACCGAAGTCTCCGCTGCAAAAACATAAGTAAAGCAACATGAGTACAAAGGTACTCAGCAAGACTTACATCAGATCCTATCATACATGCATTTGTATCAAGAGGGTAATGTGGGGTTTAGTTGCAGCAAGCCAGCTTTGACTCTGTGGCTATCCTAATCTACGACTACCAGAAACTCTGGAGGTGAAACAACGTACACGAGTCCACTAATCACCACACAATACACTACTATGGATTCATCCCCGTCTCCCTACGAGAAGGCCATCCATAGCACTCACACTTGTCTTGAGCATTTTAGAGTATCCACTTCAAGTTGTCTATGTACCATGTAAGCATCCAAGAAGTCCATAACCGCGGACCCGGCTATTCGAATAGATCATGTTAACCCTGCAGGGGTGTACTTCTTCACACACGCTCTCGCCACTTACCGCCATGTACACGTCATGTATCTCGGCAACCTTCAAGCGGAAGCCTGGCGAGGGTGTCGGCCACGACCTGACTAACCACACAAGACTCTAGTCCAGGTTTATCGCCTATTCGGGTTCCATCCGCAAGGAGATCCAGCCGGGGTGTCGCTTACGGCCCCAAACGATGTGTACAGTGTTCCCGAGCCCACCAACCGGGTGCCACTCGGTACACCGGGCCACGTGTGCCTAGTCTGTCCCAAGCCCACCCTGCCGGGTGCCACTTGGTAGAAAAATAGCACTACCTACAAACACCAGAAACTAGTTGCGACTCCTGGACAGAGATCAAGTTGGTTAATAAGTCGAGAGGGCTTGGAGCGCCCGGAGCCCAATGTGTGGTAGTATCGAGTCATTGGACAACATACACAGAACTCAGGGCTTAAGGACGGTTCCAGTGAGACAACCCACCATGTACTCCTACATGGCCTCTCACCGCTACCTTTACCAAATCGTGTTCACACACTTCACTCTCAGCATCAGAACATATCGTGACACTCCAATTCATTCCCAATGAACCAGACCTGACACACTCTAAGCAATAGCAGGCATAGCATGGTAGGAACACATCAATGGCTTCAATCAACTCCTACACATGCTAGTGGGTTTCAACTATTTACTGTGGCAATGACAGGTCATGCAGAGGAATGGGTTCAACTACCGCAGCACAAAGTAGCAGATGAATCGTTGCTGTTCTAATGCAATAACTGAGAGCAGGAGCGAGAGAGTAGGGTTTTATCGAAATGAACAAGGGGGTTTGCTTGCCTGGTAAATCAACAAGGGAGGCACTGCTTCACAGACAGGTACTCTGGAACGTCTCCGGAGCAGGACCTATCGAGAAGGAACGGTGCCGGCAATCAATACACAATCATATGCAACAATATGATGCATGAACATGGCATGTAGATGTGATGCTGCTGAGCTAATGCAACTAGTGTTCAATTGGTTTGAAGTCCATTTGAACCAAAGGTTCAAATGCATGTCTAAATTAGGTCTCTTATATATGCCATAATGTGTTTTCTCATATTCAGCATGTATAGGTTGGTTTGTCATGCATGAAACTAGTACAGATGGAAAGATTGCATTTTTCTGATAATTTTTCATATATAAATTATTTCAATCGGAGCTACGGTTGAATTTCTATGAATTTTTGAAGATTAAATCATTTTCTGGATTTTCTGAATTATTTTAATTCCAGAAAATGTATAATTGCGTCAGCATGACGTCATCATTGCATCAGCGGTCAACGCGGCTGGTCCGGGTCAAACCTGACGTGTGGGACCCACACGTCAGTGACAGGGGGTTAACAGGGGTTATTTTAATTTAATTAAATGGTTAGGGGGGTCGGGCCCACTGGTCAGCCTCAGGGGGGGGTTAGTTAACGGTGATTAGCACTAAGCTAATCACCTGACGGGCCGGCCCCACCTGGCAGGGCTCAGGCGACGGGGGCTCGTCGCCGGCGACCTCTGGACGCGGCGGAGTCCGCGCCACAGGCCACGGGGACGGCGTCGGAGAGCACCGGGGCGTAGCCCGGGCTCTCGCGCATCTGGTGGGACAGGTGGAAGGAGCGGGGACGGCCGGAGCTCGCCGGAGCAAGGCTCGCGGCGGCAGCCGGAGTTCGGGCGCGAGCGGGATCGGGCTGCGGGGCACGGGGAGGCCACCTGAGGGGCCCGGCGGCACCCTCGTGGCACCAGTAACGCGGAGGGAGGCTTGGTTTGGGCGGAGGCGGGCCGAGACGGCGACGGCGACATGGACGGCGGCGAGAGGCTTCGGCCGTGGTGGGGAACGGCGCTACGGCACGGGAACGGGAGGGAGAAGAGAGGGGAACGGCGGCGGAGCTCACCGCGATCACGCAGAGCAGCACAGCGGGGTCGGGGAGGACCTGGTGACGGCGAATCGACGTCGGCGGACGGCGGAGCCCGAGGAGGAAGACGGTGGTGATGGCGGCTACACAGGGCGTCCGGAGGTTCGTGGCTCGACGAGGAGGTGGAGGGGGCTGTGGCGGAGCTCGGAAGCATGTCAGGGAGGCGAGGGGAGGCCGGTGGCCATGGCAACGGCGAGCGATGGCGACGGCTGCGCTCGGGTGCGCTCGGGGAAGAGAGAACCAGGGAGGAGGGAGAGCGAGAGGGAGGGGAAAAGGACCGGGGCGGCTGCGTGGCGACGTTCCGGACGTCCAGGCGTCGAGGGAGAGGACAGGCAGGCAGGTGCCGTGGCGGCACGACGGTGCGCACGCGCCGGCCACACGCCCCTGGCCTCCTGGCGCGAGGAGGGGGACGACTGGCGCTAGCCAGTCGGCTGGGCCGGCCAGCTGGGCCGCACAGGGGAGGGGAGGCCCAGGTAAGTCCCTCCTTCCTTTTATTTCTGTTTTCTTTTTTTAATTTTCTGACATTTGTTTGATTTAATAAATATATTAAATCATTTAATTTTATTATGCCAATTTTTGCAGGAGCTGGATATATTATTCCAGAGCTCTTTTATAAATGGCATAATTTTTGGGCCATATTTCATATATATAGAAATATATTTCCAATGCAAATATTTATCGAATTAATCCAAATGGCCAAAATAAATGTCCATGAGCTCCTAAAAATATTGTTTTTGATTTTTATCTCTGTCCAATATTTTCAGAGGGCAACATGAGCATTTTCTTGGACCCTTTTGGAGAAATTTTTATTTGGGTCATTTTCAAAAATGATTCTGAGGGTTCCACCAATCCTCATTTCAAATTTAAATGAAATTTAAATATGATGCACAAATAGCTAGCTAGCCTAGGTCATACCAGACTAGGGATGTGACAACTCGCCCCCACTTGGCAGAATCTCGTCTCGAGATTCAGGGGTCGACGGAAAGAAAGCGGGGTACTCCAGTCGAAGACGATCTTCTCGCTCCCAAGTAGCCTCTCTCTCGGAATGATGAGACCACTGAACTTTGAGAAACTTGATGTTCTGACGTCGGGTAACACGCTCTGCTTGATCAAGAATGCGAACCGGGTACTCTCGGTATGTGAGGTTATCTTGGAGATCAAGCGTTTCGTGGTCCACTCCACGAATAGGATCCGAGAAGCAACGCCTGAGTTGAGAGACGTGGAAGACATCATGAACTCGAGAAAGATGTGGGGGTAGTTCCAACTGGTAGGCAACCTCTCCTCGTTTAGCGAGAATGCGAAAAGGACCAATGTAACGAGGAGCCAACTTGCCCTTGATACCGAAACGATGGGTACCCTTCAAAGGAGTAACCCGAAGGTAAACTTGGTCGCCAATTTCATAAGTCATATCCTTATGATGACGATCATACTGGCTTTTCTGACGAGACTGGGCTGTTTTCAAATTCTCACGAATGATGCGAACTTGCTCTTCTGCCTCCTGGATCATATCCGGTCCAAAGAATTGTCTTTCACCGGTTTCTGACCAGTTCAAAGGTGTTTGACATCTTCGTCCATAGAGAACCTCAAAAGGAGCTTGCTTGAGGCTGGATTGGTAGCTATTGTTATAGGCAAACTCGGCAAAAGGAAGACATTTCTCCCAATCCATACCGAATGAGATAACGCAAGCTCGGAGCATGTCTTCGAGAATTTGATTGACCCGTTCCACCTGACCACTCGACTGAGGGTGGAAAGCGGTACTGAAGGAAAGATGGGTTCCCATGGCAGTTTGGAAGCTCTCCCAGAAATGAGAAGTGAAAAGGCTGCCACGGTCTGAATTGATCTCTAGTGGAACACCATGAAGTGACACTATTCGAGAAACATATAAGTCAGCAAGCTGACTAGCAGTGATACTCTCTCGAACAGGGAGGAAGTGAGCCACTTTGGAAAGACGATCAACGACTACGAAGATAGCGTTATTCCCTCTTTTGGTCCTGGGAAAGCCGGTGATGAAGTCCATACCAACTTTATCCCATTTCCATTCAGGAATAGCTAAAGGCTGAAGGGTGCCAGCAGGTCTTTGATGCTCTGCCTTAACGCGACGACAAACGTCACATTTAGCAATGAACTCAGCAATTTCTCTCTTCATCCTAGTCCACCAGAACCTCTGGCATAGATCCTGATACATCTTAGTACTACCGGGATGAATCGTGAGAGGAGATTCATGCGCCTCCTTAAGGATCAATTGTCGCAGATGTTGATTCTTGGGAACCACCAAACGATTCTCAAAGAAAACAACACCACGATCACCCATAGAGAAACATCCACCAACTCCCTTCTTAATGTTTCTCTTGATCCGAGAAATTCCTGTGTCTTGCTTTTGAGCAGCGATAATCCGATCTTCAAGATCAGGTTTCGCCACCAGGGTAGAAAGGAATCCGTGAGGAGCTATGTGAAGGTTAAGCTTACAGAATTCCTCATGGAGAAGTGGTTGGCCTTGCTGCAACATGAGATTGTTGCAATAGGATTTACGGCTTAGAGCATCAGCCATGACATTGGCTTTTCCTGGGGTGTAAGTAATCCCTAGATCATAATCTGTGATCAACTCCAACCAACGTCTTTGTCTAAGATTCAAATCTGGTTGGGTGAAGATATACTTGAGACTCTGGTGATCGGTGTAGATCTCGCAACGTTTACCAAGTAGGTAATGTCGCCAGGTCTTGAGTGCATAGACTACGGCTGCAAGCTCTAGATCATGTGTAGGATAATTCTCCTCATGTGGATGCAACTGTCGAGATGCATAGGCAATCACATGACGATCCTGCATAAGAATGCAACCTAGTCCCTGTCGTGAGGCGTCGCAGTAGATAATAAAGTCTTTAGTGAAATCCGGTGGCACAAGTATGGGAGCAGAAGTCAGGCGCCTTTTCAGTTCCTGAAAACTGTACTCACACTGTGGGGACCACTCGAACTTTTATCTTTCTTGAGAAGTTCCGTGAGGGGTTTGGCTACTTTGGAGAAGTTTTCAACAAAGCGGCGACAATAGCTGGCTAGACCAAGGAAACTCCTAACTTGTTTCACGGTCTCAGGTGGAGTCCAATCGAGAACGGC
Organism: Triticum aestivum; assembly: GCF_018294505.1. Taxonomy (NCBI): domain Eukaryota; kingdom Viridiplantae; phylum Streptophyta; class Magnoliopsida; order Poales; family Poaceae; genus Triticum; species Triticum aestivum. Next base: position 480,464,671 of record NC_057794.1, read on the forward strand.
TTGAACTCTCTCGGGATTGACAGCAATGCCCTTACCAGAGATTACGTGGCCTAGGTAGGTCACTTCTGGCAACCAAAATTCACACTTGGAGAACTTGGCATAAAGGCGGTGCTCTCTGAGTTTTTCTAAAACAAGTCTAAGATGTTCGGCATGCTCTTCCTCGTTCTTCGAGTAAATAAGAATATCATCGAGGTAAACCACGACGAACTTATCTAAGTACTCCATGAAGATCGAGTTCATCAAGCGGGAGAATGTAGCTGGGGCATTGGTTAGACCAAAGGACATGACGGTGTACTCGTACTGACCATAACGAGTAACAAAAGCTGTCTTGGGAATGTCCCCATTTCTGATCTTGATTTGATGGTAACCTAACCTTAAATCCATCTTGGAGAAGACTGAGGATCCAGCGAGCTGGTCATACAGATCGTTGATCCTGGGAAGCGGATACTTGTTCTTTATCGTGACCAAATTAACGGGACGATAATCTACAACCATCCGGTCCGTACCGTCTTTCTTCTTGACGAAGAGGACGGGGCAAGCCCAAGGAGAAGAACTAGGACGGATGAAACCCTTTTGCAAGGACTCATCGAGTTGTTTCTTAAGCTCGGCTAGTTCTAGGGGTGCCATCTTGTAAGGTCTCCGGGAGATTGGAGCTGTTCCTGGGATAAGGTCTATGACGAACTCTACATCTCTGTCAGGTGGAACACCTGGCAGTTCCTCTGGAAAGACATCCGGAAAGTCACGGACTACCGGGATATCTTCAAGGTCTGGAAGAGGGCTGGCATTAAGAGAATAGAGCTGACGCTTTGCAACTCTAGTGGAGACGGTGACTATCTTGCCAGATGGGTGTGTAAGCTGAACAGATCTTGTGTAACAATCAATCTTGGCATGATGAGCTGTCATCCAGTCCATACCCAAGATGATGTTAATATCTGAGGACTTGAGGGCTACAAGTGATGCAAGGAACACAAGTCTATCAACAAGAATTTCGTTACCATGGCTGATTCTGGTGGTCTGCCATCTAGACCCTGGGGTTTGGATTTCAAGCGGAGTTGGCATATCACAAAATGATATGTCGTGCAAACGAGCATAGCCTTCAGAAATGAAGGAGTGAGATGCCCCAGTATCAAATAGAACTGATGCTGGGTGACAATTGACAAGGAGTGTGCTAAGAACGACATCTGGATCATCATGAGCGTCTTTAGCTGAGACGTGATGCACACGTCCACGTTCAGTGGGGGCTGACTTGACACTGATCATCTTGCGTGATGGCTTAACACAGCCAAAAGTCTTCTCGGGCTGAGGTGGAGCATAACTAGTTTGAGAGCAGTCACGTGCATAGTGTCCTGGCTTCCCGCATGTGAAGCAAGTCCCTGAGGTTGGACGGGGACCCGCACTGACAAACGGTCTACCAGTAGGCCTGGGTGGAACATACGACTGAGTTGGAGAAGGCACCACATAGGATGACCTCGGTGTATAACCGGAAGGAAGAGCGGAGTTTGGAACCCAAATCCGGCGCTTCTGGGAACTAGAACCGGAGGAAGATCCCAAATCATGGGTGTGCTTACGAGACTCCTCGTAAGTGAGTTGAGCTGTCTCTGCATTGATGGCCTTGTTCACAAGGGCTTGGAATGTATCACAATGATGCAGGTGAAGATCACGACGCAACTTGGGGTTGAGACCCTTCCGGAACCTAGCTTGCTTCTTGGCGTCCGTGGACACTTCTTCTGTGGCATAGCGGGCAAGGTTCTCGAATTCTCTGCTATAAGCATCAACAGCCATCTTACTCTGGGTGAAACTACAGAACTCTTCTCTCTTGCGATCAATAAGGGCCTGGGGAATGTGATGCTCGCGAAAAGCCTCAGTGAAATCCTTCCAGGTAGGAATCTGGCCAGCTGGAAGCATAGCCTCATAGTTCTGCCACCAAAGACTAGCAGGACCTTCCAGGTGGTATGTGGCATAAGTGACCTTGTCATCTTCAGCTACGTTCGCAGAACGCAGCTTATGGGTGATGCTACGGAGCCAGTCATTTGCATAGAGTGGCTCGATGGAATGATGAAAGGTAGGTGGGTGCAAGCGGATAAAGTCATGAATGGTCACAGATCCCTTGAACTGATGTGCGGTATTCTCCTCGATACGTGCCAACAAGCGGTTAGACTCACGCTTGTTCCTCTCCATCTCTAGCATGAACTCTGGCAACGAAAGTTGGTCAGGAGGATCCTCATCCCTACCATATCCATGGTTCTGGCTACGAGCAACGGAACTTCGCTTAGCCGATGACATCCTGAGAAACGAAACCAAGGACGGAATCAGCATCAACTATGGACTGTAGAGTGTAGGACAAGGAATTAGTATCTCTCGAACTCCTAGGAAAATTCCGGCAGCATAACGGCAGTAAAATGCTCAGAATGAGACATCCTACTAAAAATGGGGTGGTACAACAACTCAACATCACCACTCAAGGTTCTGGGATAGTACTAAACAGACTACACTGGAAATACTCAAAACTGGGGTATGACTCTGATCAACCAGTCCTATGGAACTACGGAGTAGTAACACGTGATCCTGATAGACGGAAGAGAAAGCCTAGTTCCTTAACCCCGTAGGAAAGATAGGATGACTCAGATCAGAAGGCCATGAGGTATAAGGAGTAAAAAGAGCCTTACGTTCCTTCCCACAATCAATTCCCTTACATAACTAAAGAATTTCTAGACTCAACTTCGACCAGTATGGCTTGGTAAACCTACAGGCAGTCAGGCTCTGATACCAACGCTGTCAGGACCCCGACTCGATGTCACATCGATCTAGCCGGTAACACCTCATATCACCTTGCGGCCTCACGCACGGTATCCCCACGGGTGTCGTCTTACCTTTTCCCGGGACCGTTTGTGCCTTTTGGCTCACGTATATGATAGTGTCACTAGCATCCATATGATAAGGAGCCCGGGCTGACATGACTAGTCGTAAACCCAAAGTGGCACAGACTTACAGGGACAGGCATCCATGACCCAGCTTCGAACGTGTCGGTCATCAGCAAGTGGGTCCGGGCTGTAGCACTGGGCTAGCAGGACTCCGGTAAACCGGGCTGTAGCGGGCTAACAGGACTCCGGTACTCAAAGCGTGACATTTCCCCGAAGGGACAGACACAGGATCGAAGAAGGACACATGCCGGCCAGCCCAAGTGTTCCAGAGCAGTAGCAAGCTACCATGGCTCAGCGGTAACACTAGGAGACATTTCCCGGTAAGAGAGGCTACTAAAGATAAACAACTAGATAGTCAGATCCCACACATAGCACTACACATTACACGTACGCATAACATGCAAGTATGTGCTGTACAACATGGCATCACAGCATAACTCACACAATTATATAGATAAAGGCTCAGAAGAGCCATCATAGCATTTATTGCAAACAGGGGTCACTAGACCCATCATACAGAGCATACAAGCAACAAGCGGAAGCATTACATGTCTGGGTACAGACATCTACAAATGAAAAAGGCTGAAGAGCCTGACTATCTACAACATCCGATCAAGATCGTAGCTGAGGTACTAGCTACTAGTCGAAGTCCACGAGAACACTAGTAAGACCGAAGTCTCCGCTGCAAAAACATAAGTAAAGCAACATGAGTACAAAGGTACTCAGCAAGACTTACATCAGATCCTATCATACATGCATTTGTATCAAGAGGGTAATGTGGGGTTTAGTTGCAGCAAGCCAGCTTTGACTCTGTGGCTATCCTAATCTACGACTACCAGAAACTCTGGAGGTGAAACAACGTACACGAGTCCACTAATCACCACACAATACACTACTATGGATTCATCCCCGTCTCCCTACGAGAAGGCCATCCATAGCACTCACACTTGTCTTGAGCATTTTAGAGTATCCACTTCAAGTTGTCTATGTACCATGTAAGCATCCAAGAAGTCCATAACCGCGGACCCGGCTATTCGAATAGATCATGTTAACCCTGCAGGGGTGTACTTCTTCACACACGCTCTCGCCACTTACCGCCATGTACACGTCATGTATCTCGGCAACCTTCAAGCGGAAGCCTGGCGAGGGTGTCGGCCACGACCTGACTAACCACACAAGACTCTAGTCCAGGTTTAT